>NW_027412057.1:0-75463 GCF_047663935.1 Musca autumnalis
ATTGGGAAAGTCATCTCATCTCCGGTGAACTTTTGTATTGGGAAAGTCATCTCCGGTGAACTTTTGTATTGGGAAAGTCATGCCCGGTGAACTTTTGTATTGGGAAAGTCATCTCCGGTGAACTTTTGTATTGGGAAAGTCATCTCCGGTGAACTTTTGTATGGGAAAGTCATCTCCGGTGAACTTTTGTATTGGGAAAGTCATCTCCGGTGAACTTTTGTATTGGGAAAGTCATCTCCGGTGAACTTTTGTATGGGAAATCATCTCATTGGGAAAGTCATCTCCGGTGAACTTTTGTATTGGGAAAGTCATCTCCGGTGAACTTTTGTATTGGGAAAGTCATGCCCGGTGAACTTTTGTATTGGGAAAGTCATCTCCGGTGAACTTTTGTATTGGGAAAGTCATCTCCGGTGAACTTTTGTATTGGGAAAGTCATCTCCGGTGAACTTTTGTATTGGGAAAGTCATCTCCGGTGAACTTTTGTATTGGGAAAGTCATCTCCGGTGAACTTTTGTATTGGGAAAGTCATCTCCGGTGAACTTTTGTATTGGGAAAGTCATCTCCGGTGAACTTTTGTATTGGGAAAAGTCATCTCCGGTGAACTTTTGTATTGGGAAAGTCATCTCCGGTGAACTTTTGTATTGGGAAAGTCATCTCCGGTGAACTTTTGTATTGGGAAAGTCATCTCCGGTGAACTTTTGTATTGGGAAAGTCATCTCCGGTGAACTTTTGTATTGGGAAAGTCATCTCCGGTGAACTTTTGTATTGGGAAAGTCATCTCCGGTGAACTTTTGTATTGGGAAAGTCATCTCCGGTGAACTTTTGTATTGGGAAAGTCATCTCCGGTGAACTTTTGTATTGGGAAAGTCATCTCCGGTGAACTTTTGTATTGGGAAAGTCATCTCCGGTGAACTTTTGTATTGGGAAAGTCATCTCCGGTGAACTTTTGTATTGGGAAAGTCATCTCCGGTGAACTTTTGTATTGGGAAAGTCATCTCCGGTGAACTTTTGTATTGGGAAAGTCATCTCCGGTGAACTTTTGTATTGGGAAAGTCATCTCCGGTGAACTTTTGTATTGGGAAAGTCATCTCCGGTGAACTTTTGTATTGGGAAAGTCATCTCCGGTGAACTTTTGTATTGGGAAAGTCATCTCCGGTGAACTTTTGTATTGGGAAAGTCATCTCCGGTGAACTTTTGTATTGGGAAAGTCATCTCCGGTGAACTTTTGTATTGGGAAAGTCATCTCCGGTGAACTTTTGTATTGGGAAAGTCATCTCCGGTGAACTTTTGTATTGGGAAAGTCATCTCCGGTGAACTTTTGTATTGGGAAAAGTCATCTCCGGTGAACTTTTGTATTGGGAAAGTCATCTCCGGTGAACTTTTGTATTGGGAAAGTCATCTCCGGTGAACTTTTGTATTGGGAAAGTCATCTCCGGTGAACTTTTGTATTGGGAAAGTCATCTCCGGTGAACTTTTGTATTGGGAAAGTCATCTCCGGTGAACTTTTGTATTGGGAAAGTCATCTCCGGTGAACTTTTGTATTGGGAAAGTCATCTCCGGTGAACTTTTGTATTGGGAAAGTCATCTCCGGTGAACTTTTGTATTGGGAAAGTCATCTCCGGTGAACTTTTGTATTGGGAAAGTCATCTCCGGTGAACTTTTGTATTGGGAAAGTCATCTCCGGTGAACTTTTGTATGGGAAAAGTCATCTCCGGTGAACTTTTGTATTGGGAAAGTCATCTCCGGTGAACTTTTGTATTGGGAAAGTCATCTCCGGTGAACTTTTGTATTGGGAAAGTCATCTCCGGTGAACTTTTGTATTGGGAAAGTCATCTCCGGTGAACTTTTGTATTGGGAAAGTCATCTCCGGTGAACTTTTGTATTGGGAAAGTCATCTCCGGTGAACTTTTGTATGGGAAAAGTCATCTCCGGTGAACTTTTGTATTGGGAAAGTCATCTCCGGTGAACTTTTGTATGGGAAAAGTCATCTCCGGTGAACTTTTGTATTGGGAAAGTCATCTCCGGTGAACTTTTGTATTGGGAAAGTCATCTCCGGTGAACTTTTGTATTGGGAAAGTCATCTCCGGTGAACTTTTGTATGGGAAAAGTCATCTCCGGTGAACTTTTGTATTGGGAAAGTCATCTCCGGTGAACTTTTGTATTGGGAAAGTCATCTCCGGTGAACTTTTGTATTGGGAAAGTCATCTCCGGTGAACTTTTGTATTGGGAAAGTCATCTCCGGTGAACTTTTGTATTGGGAAAGTCATCTCCGGTGAACTTTTGTATTGGGAAAGTCATCTCCGGTGAACTTTTGTATTGGGAAAGTCATCTCCGGTGAACTTTTGTATTGGGAAAAGTCATCTCCGGTGAACTTTTGTATTGGGAAAGTCATCTCCGGTGAACTTTTGTATTGGGAAAGTCATCTCCGGTGAACTTTTGTATGGGAAAAGTCATCTCCGGTGAACTTTTGTATTGGGAAAGTCATCTCCGGTGAACTTTTGTATGGGAAAAGTCATCTCCGGTGAACTTTTGTATTGGGAAAGTCATCTCCGGTGAACTTTTGTATTGGGAAAGTCATCTCCGGTGAACTTTTGTATTGGGAAAGTCATCTCCGGTGAACTTTTGTATTGGGAAAGTCATCTCCGGTGAACTTTTGTATTGGGAAAGTCATCTCCGGTGAACTTTTGTATTGGGAAAGTCATCTCCGGTGAACTTTTGTATTGGGAAAGTCATCTCCGGTGAACTTTTGTATTGGGAAAGTCATCTCCGGTGAACTTTTGTATTGGGAAAAGTCATCTCCGGTGAACTTTTGTATTGGGAAAGTCATCTCCGGTGAACTTTTGTATTGGGAAAGTCATCTCCGAACTTTTGTATTGGGAAAGTCATCTCCGGTGAACTTTTGTATTGGGAAAGTCATCTCCGGTGAACTTTTGTATTGGGAAAGTCATCTCCGGTGAACTTTTGTATGGGAAAAGTCATCTCCGGTGAACTTTTGTATTGGGAAAGTCATCTCCGGTGAACTTTTGTATTGGGAAAGTCATCTCCGGTGAACTTTTGTATTGGGAAAAGTCATCTCCGGTGAACTTTTGTATTGGGAAAAGTCATCTCCGGTGAACTTTTGTATGGGAAAAGTCATCTCCGGTGAACTTTTGTATGGGAAAAGTCATCTCCGGTGAACTTTTGTATGGGAAAGTCATCTCCGGTGAACTTTTGTATTGGGAAAGTCATCTCCGGTGAACTTTTGTATGGGAAAAGTCATCTCCGGTGAACTTTTGTATTGGGAAAGTCATCTCCGGTGAACTTTTGTATGGGAAAAGTCATCTCCGGTGAACTTTTGTATTGGGAAAAGTCATCTCCGGTGAACTTTTGTATTGGGAAAGTCATCTCCGGTGAACTTTTGTATTGGGAAAGTCATCTCCGGTGAACTTTTGTATTGGGAAAGTCATCTCCGGTGAACTTTTGTATTGGGAAAAGTCATCTCCGGTGAACTTTTGTATTGGGAAAGTCATCTCCGGTGAACTTTTGTATTGGGAAAAGTCATCTCCGGTGAACTTTTGTATTGGGAAAAGTCATCTCCGGTGAACTTTTGTATGGGAAAAGTCATCTCCGGTGAACTTTTGTATGGGAAAAGTCATCTCCGGTGAACTTTTGTATGGGAAAGTCATCTCCGGTGAACTTTTGTATTGGGAAAGTCATCTCCGGTGAACTTTTGTATTGGGAAAGTCATCTCCGGTGAACTTTTGTATTGGGAAAGTCATCTCCGGTGAACTTTTGTATTGGGAAAGTCATGCCCGGTGAACTTTTGTATTGGGAAAGTCATCTCCGGTGAACTTTTGTATTGGGAAAGTCATCTCCGGTGAACTTTTGTATTGGGAAAGTCATCTCCGGTGAACTTTTGTATTGGGAAAGTCATCTCCGGTGAACTTTTGTATTGGGAAAGTCATCTCCGGTGAACTTTTGTATGGGAAAAGTCATCTCCGGTGAACTTTTGTATTGGGAAAGTCATCTCCGGTGAACTTTTGTATGGGAAAAGTCATCTCCGGTGAACTTTTGTATTGGGAAAGTCATCTCCGGTGAACTTTTGTATGGGAAAGTCATGCCCGGTGAACTTTTGTATTGGGAAAGTCATGCCCGGTGAACTTTTGTATTGGGAAAGTCATCTCCGGTGATCTTTTGTATTGGGAAAGTCATCTCCGGTGAACTTTTGTATTGGGAAAGTCATCTCCGGTGAACTTTTGTATGGGAAAAGTCATCTCCGGTGAACTTTTGTATTGGGAAAGTCATCTCCGGTGAACTTTTGTATTGGGAAAGTCATCTCCGGTGAACTTTTGTATTGGGAAAGTCATCTCCGGTGAACTTTTGTATGGGAAAAGTCATCTCCGGTGAACTTTTGTATTGGGAAAGTCATCTCCGGTGAACTTTTGTATGGGAAAAGTCATCTCCGGTGAACTTTTGTATTGGGAAAGTCATCTCCGGTGAACTTTTGTATTGGGAAAGTCATGCCCGGTGAACTTTTGTATTGGGAAAGTCATGCCCGGTGAACTTTTGTATTGGGAAAGTCATCTCCGGTGAACTTTTGTATGGGAAAAGTCATCACCGGTGAACTTTTGTATTGGGAAAGTCATCTCCGGTGAACTTTTGTATGGGAAAAGTCATCTCCGGTGAACTTTTGTATTGGGAAAGTCATCTCCGGTGAACTTTTGTATGGGAAAAGTCATCTCCGGTGAACTTTTGTATTGGGAAAGTCATCTCCGGTGAACTTTTGTATTGGGAAAGTCATCTCCGGTGAACTTTTGTATGGGAAAAGTCATCTCCGGTGAACTTTTGTATGGGAAAAGTCATCTCCGGTGAACTTTTGTATTGGGAAAGTCATCTCCGGTGAACTTTTGTATGGGAAAAGTCATCTCCGGTGAACTTTTGTATTGGGAAAGTCATCTCCGGTGAACTTTTGTATTGGGAAAGTCATCTCCGGTGAACTTTTGTATGGGAAAAGTCATCTCCGGTGAACTTTTGTATTGGGAAAGTCATCTCCGGTGAACTTTTGTATGGGAAAAGTCATCTCCGGTGAACTTTTGTATTGGGAAAGTCATCTCCGGTGAACTTTTGTATTGGGAAAGTCATGCCCGGTGAACTTTTATATTGGGAAAATCATCTCCGGTGAACTTTTGTATGGGAAAAGTCATCTCCGGTGAACTTTTGTATTGGGAAAGTCATCTCCGGTGAACTTTTGTATTGGGAAAGTCATCTCCGGTGAACTTTTGTAAGGGAAAAATCATCTCCGGTGAACTTTTGTATGGGAAAAGTCATCTCCGGTGAACTTTTGTATTGGGAAAGTCATCTCCGGTGAACTTTTGTATGGGAAAAGTCATCTCCGGTGAACTTTTGTATTGGGAAAGTCATCTCCGGTGAACTTTTGTATTGGGAAAGTCATCTCCGGTGAACTTTTGTATGGGAAAAGTCATCTCCGGTGAACTTTTGTATTGGGAAAGTCATGCCCGGTGAACTTTTGTATTGGGAAAGTCATCTCCGGTGAACTTTTATACTGGAAAAGTCATGCCCGGTGAACTTTTGTATTGGGAAAGTCATGCCCGGTGAACTTTTGTATTGGGAAAGTCATCTCCGGTGAACTTTTGTATTGGGAAAGTCATCTCCGGTGAACTTTTGTATGGGAAAAGTCATCTCCGGTGAACTTTTGTATTGGGAAAGTCATGCCCGGTGAACTTTTGTATTGGGAAAGTCATCTCCGGTGAACTTTTGTATGGGAAAAGTCCGGTGAACTTTTGTATTGGGAAAGTCATCTCCGGTGAACTTTTGTATTGGGAAAGTCATCTCCGGTGAACTTTTGTATGGGAAAAGTCATCTCCGGTGAACTTTTGTATTGGGAAAGTCATCTCCGGTGAACTTTTGTATGGGAAAAGTCATCTCCGGTGAACTTTTGTATTGGGAAAGTCATCTCCGGTGAACTTTTGTATTGGGAAAGTCATGCCCGGTGAACTTTTATATTGGGAAAGTCATCTCCGGTGAACTTTTGTATGGGAAAAGTCATCTCCGGTGAACTTTTGTATTGGGAAAGTCATCTCCGGTGAACTTTTGTATTGGGAAAGTCATCTCCGGTGAACTTTTGTATGGGAAAAGTCATCTCCGGTGAACTTTTGTATGGGAAAAGTCATCTCCGGTGAACTTTTGTATTGGGAAAGTCATCTCCGGTGAACTTTTGTATGGGAAAAGTCATCTCCGGTGAACTTTTGTATTGGGAAAGTCATCTCCGGTGAACTTTTGTATTGGGAAAGTCATCTCCGGTGAACTTTTGTATGGGAAAAGTCATCTCCGGTGAACTTTTGTATTGGGAAAGTCATGCCCGGTGAACTTTTGTATTGGGAAAGTCATCTCCGGTGAACTTTTGTATGGGAAAAGTCATCTCCGGTGAACTTTTATACTGGAAAAGTCATGCCCGGTGAACTTTTGTATTGGGAAAGTCATGCCCGGTGAACTTTTGTATTGGGAACATCTCCGGTGAACTTTTGTATTGGGAAAGTCATCTCCGGTGAACTTTTGTATGGGAAAGTCATCTCCGGTGAACTTTTGTATTGGGAAAGTCATCTCCGGTGAACTTTTGTATTGGGAAAGTCATCTCCGGTGAACTTTTGTATTGGGAAAGTCATCTCCGGTGAACTTTTGTATTGGGAAAGTCATCTCCGGTGAACTTTTGTATTGGGAAAAGTCATCTCCGGTGAACTTTTGTATTGGGAAAGTCATCTCCGGTGAACTTTTGTATGGGAAAAGTCATCTCCGGTGAACTTTTGTATTGGGAAAAGTCATCTCCGGTGAACTTTTGTATTGGGAAAGTCATGGCCGGTGAACTTTTGTATTGGGAAAGTCATCTCCGGTGAACTTTTGTATTGGGAAAGTCATCTCCGGTGAACTTTTGTATTGGGAAAGTCATCTCCGGTGAACTTTTGTATTGGGAAAGTCATCTCCGGTGAACTTTTGTATTGGGAAAGTCATCTCCGGTGAACTTTTGTATTGGGAAAGTCATCTCCGGTGAACTTTTGTATTGGGAAAAGTCATCTCCGGTGAACTTTTGTATTGGGAAAAGTCATCTCCGGTGAACTTTTGTATTGGGAAAGTCATCTCCGGTGAACTTTTGTATTGGGAAAAGTCATCTCCGGTGAACTTTTGTATGGGAAAAGTCATCTCCGGTGAACTTTTGTATTGGGAAAGTCATCTCCGGTGAACTTTTGTATGGGAAAAGTCATCTCCGGTGAACTTTTGTATTGGAAAGTCATCTCCGGTGAACTTTTGTATGGGAAAGTCATCTCCGGTGAACTTTTGTATGGGAAAGTCATCTCCGGTGAACTTTTGTATTGGGAAAGTCATCTCCGGTGAACTTTTGTATTGGGAAAAGTCATCTCCGGTGAACTTTTGTATTGGGAAAGTCATCTCCGGTGAACTTTTGTATGGGAAAAGTCATCTCCGGTGAACTTTTGTATTGGGAAAGTCATCTCCGGTGAACTTTTGTATTGGGAAAAGTCATCTCCGGTGAACTTTTGTATGGGAAAAGTCATCTCCGGTGAACTTTTGTATTGGGAAAGTCATCTCCGGTGAACTTTTGTATGGGAAAAGTCATCTCCGGTGAACTTTTGTATTGGGAAAGTCATCTCCGGTGAACTTTTGTATGGGAAAAGTCATCTCCGGTGAACTTTTGTATTGGGAAAGTCATCTCCGGTGAACTTTTGTATTGGGAAAGTCATCTCCGGTGAACTTTTGTATTGGGAAAGTCATCTCCGGTGAACTTTTGTATTGGGAAAGTCATCTCCGGTGAACTTTTGTATTGGGAAAGTCATCTCCGGTGAACTTTTGTATTGGAAAGTCATCTCCGGTGAACTTTTGTATTGGGAAAGTCATCTCCGGTGAACTTTTGTATTGGGAAAGTCATCTCCGGTGAACTTTTGTATTGGGAAAGTCATCTCCGGTGAACTTTTGTATTGGGAAAGTCATCTCCGGTGAACTTTTGTATTGGGAAAGTCATCTCCGGTGAACTTTTGTATTGGGAAAGTCATCTCCGGTGAACTTTTGTATTGGGAAAGTCATCTCCGGTGAACTTTTGTATTGGGAAAGTCATCTCCGGTGAACTTTTGTATTGGGAAAGTCATCTCCGGTGAACTTTTGTATTGGGAAAGTCATCTCCGGTGAACTTTTGTATTGGGAAAGTCATCTCCGGTGAACTTTTGTATTGGGAAAGTCATCTCCGGTGAACTTTTGTATTGGGAAAGTCATCTCCGGTGAACTTTTGTATGGGAAAAGTCATCTCCGGTGAACTTTTGTATTGGGAAAGTCATCTCCGGTGAACTTTTGTATTGGGAAAGTCATCTCCGGTGAACTTTTGTATTGGGAAAGTCATCTCCGGTGAACTTTTGTATTGGGAAAGTCATCTCCGGTGAACTTTTGTATTGGGAAAGTCATCTCCGGTGAACTTTTGTATTGGGAAAGTCATCTCCGGTGAACTTTTGTATGGGAAAAGTCATCTCCGGTGAACTTTTGTATTGGGAAAGTCATCTCCGGTGAACTTTTGTATTGGGAAAAGTCATCTCCGGTGAACTTTTGTATTGGGAAAGTCATCTCCGGTGAACTTTTGTATGGGAAAAGTCATCTCCGGTGAACTTTTGTATGGGAAAAGTCATCTCCGGTGAACTTTTGTATGGGAAAAGTCATCTCCGGTGAACTTTTGTATGGGAAAGTCATCTCCGGTGAACTTTTGTATTGGGAAAGTCATGCCCGGTGAACTTTTGTATTGGGAAAGTCATGCCCGGTGAACTTTTGTATTGGGAAAGTCATCTCCGGTGAACTTTTGTATTGGGAAAGCCATCTCCGGTGAACTTTTGTATTGGGAAAGTCATCTCCGGTGAACTTTTGTATGGGAAAAGTCATCTCCGGTGAACTTTTGTATGGGAAAAGTCATCTCCGGTGAACTTTTGTATTGGAAAGTCATCTCCGGTGAACTTTTGTATTGGGAAAGTCATCTCCGGTGAACTTTTGTATGGGAAAAGTCATCTCCGGTGAACTTTTATATTGGGAAAGTCATCTCCGGTGAACTTTTGTATTGGGAAAGTCATCTCCGGTGAACTTTTGTATTGGGAAAGTCATCTCCGGTGAACTTTTGTATGGGAAAAGTCATCTCCGGTGAACTTTTGTATTGGGAAAGTCATCTCCGGTGAACTTTTGTATGGGAAAAGTCATCTCCGGTGAACTTTTGTATGGGAAAAGTCATCTCCGGTGAACTTTTGTATTGGGAAAGTCATCTCCGGTGAACTTTTGTATTGGGAAAGTCATCTCCGGTGAACTTTTGTATTGGGAAAGTCATCTCCGGTGAACTTTTGTATGGGAAAAGTCATCTCCGGTGAACTTTTGTATTGGGAAAGTCATCTCCGGTGAACTTTTGTATTGGGAAAGTCATCTCCGGTGAACTTTTGTATGGGAAAAGTCATCTCCGGTGAACTTTTGTATTGGGAAAGTCATGCCCCGGTGAACTTTTGTATTGGGAAAGTCATGCCCGGTGAACTTTTGTATTGGGAAAGTCATCTCCGGTGAACTTTTGTATTGGGAAAGTCATCTCCGGTGAACTTTTGTATTGGGAAAGTCATCTCCGGTGAACTTTTGTATTGGGAAAGTCATGCCCGGTGAACTTTTGTATTGGGAAAGTCATCTCCGGTGAACTTTTGTATTGGGAAAGTCATCTCCGGTGAACTTTTGTATTGGGAAAGTCATCTCCAGTGAACTTTTGTATGGGAAAAGTCATCTCCGGTGAACTTTTGTATGGGAAAAGTCATCTCCGGTGAACTTTTGTATGGGAAAAGTCATCTCCGGTGAACTTTTGTATTGGGAAAGTCATCTCCGGTGAACTTTTGTATTGGGAAAGTCATCTCCGGAGAACTTTTGTATGGGAAAAGTCATCTCCGGTGAACTTTTGTATTGGGAAAGTCATCTCCGGTGAACTTTTGTATGGGAAAAGTCATCTCCGGTGAACTTTTGTATGGGAAAGTCATCTCCGGTGAACTTTTGTATTGGGAAAGTCATCTCCGGTGAACTTTTGTATTGGGAAAGTCATCTCCGGTGAACTTTTGTATGGGAAAAGTCATCTCCGGTGAACTTTTGTATGGGAAAGTCATCTCCGGTGAACTTTTGTATTGGGAAAGTCATCTCCGGTGAACTTTTGTATTGGGAAAGTCATCTCCGGTGAACTTTTGTATGGGAAAAGTCATCTCCGGTGAACTTTTGTATTGGGAAAGTCATCTCCGGTGAACTTTTGTATGGAAAAGTCATCTCCGGTGAACTTTTGTATTGGGAAAGTCATCTCCGGTGAACTTTTGTATTGGGAAAGTCATCTCCGGTGAACTTTTGTATGGGAAAAGTCATCTCCGATGAACTTTTGTATGGGAAAAGTCATCTCCGGTGAACTTTTGTATTGGGAAAGTCATCTCCGGTGAACTTTTGTATTGGGAAAGTCATCTCCGGTGAACTTTTGTATTGGGAAAGTCATCTCCGGTGAACTTTTGTATTGGGAAAGTCATGCCCGGTGAACTTTTGTATTGGGAAAGTCATGCCCGGTGAACTTTTGTATTGGGAAAGTCATGCCCGGTGAACTTTTGTATTGGGAAAGTCATCTCCGGTGAACTTTTGTATTGGGAAAGTCATCTCCGGTGAACTTTTGTATTGGGAAAGTCATCTCCGGTGAACTTTTGTATGGGAAAAGTCATCTCCGGTGAACTTTTGTATGGGAAAAGTCATCTCCGGTGAACTTTTGTATGGGAAAAGTCATCTCCGGTGAACTTTTGTATTGGGAAAGTCATCTCCGGTGAACTTTTGTATTGGGAAAGTCATCTCCGGTGAACTTTTGTATGGGAAAAGTCATCTCCGGTGAACTTTTGTATTGGGAAAGTCATCTCCGGTGAACTTTTGTATGGGAAAAGTCATCTCCGGTGAACTTTTGTATGGGAAAGTCATCTCCGGTGAACTTTTGTATGGGAAAGTCATCTCCGGTGAACTTTTGTATTGGGAAAGTCATGCCCGGTGAACTTTTGTATTGGGAAAGTCATGCCCGGTGAACTTTTGTATTGGGAAAGTCATCTCCGGTGAACTTTTGTATTGGGAAAGTCATCTCCGGTGAACTTTTGTATTGAGAAAGTCATCTCCGGTGAACTTTTGTATGGGAAAAGTCATCTCCGGTGAACTTTTGTATGGGAAAAGTCATCTCCGGTGAACTTTTGTATTGGGAAAGTCATCTCCGGTGAACTTTTGTATTGGGAAAGTCATCTCCGGTGAACTTTTGTATGGGAAAAGTCATCTCCGGTGAACTTTTATATTGGGAAAGTCATCTCCGGTGAACTTGTGTATTGGGAAAGTCATCTCCGGTGAACTTTTGTATTGGGAAAGTCATCTCCGGTGAACTTTTGTATGGGAAAAGTCATCTCCGGTGAACTTTTGTATTGGGAAAGTCATCTCCGGTGAACTTTTGTATGGGAAAAGTCATCTCCGGTGAACTTTTGTATGGGAAAAGTCATCTCCGGTGAACTTTTGTATTGGGAAAGTCATCTCCGGTGAACTTTTGTATTGGGAAAGTCATCTCCGGTGAACTTTTGTATGGGAAAAGTCATCTCCGGTGAACTTTTGTATTGGGAAAGTCATCTCCGGTGAACTTTTGTATTGGGAAAGTCATCTCCGGTGAACTTTTGTATGGGAAAAGTCATCTCCGGTGAACTTTTGTATTGGGAAAGTCATGCCCGGTGAACTTTTGTATTGGGAAAGTCATGCCCGGTGAACTTTTGTATTGGGAAAGTCATCTCCGGTGAACTTTTGTATTGGGAAAGTCATCTCCGGTGAACTTTTGTATTGGGAAAGTCATCTCCGGTGAACTTTTGTATTGGGAAAGTCATGCCCGGTGAACTTTTGTATTGCGAAAGTCATCTCCGGTGAACTTTTGTATTGGGAAAGTCATCTCCGGTGAACTTTTGTATTGGGAAAGTCATCTCCGGTGAACTTTTGTATGGGAAAAGTCATCTCCGGTGAACTTTTGTATGGGAAAAGTCATCTCCGGTGAACTTTTGTATGGGAAAAGTCATCTCCGGTGAACTTTTGTATTGGGAAAGTCATCTCCGGTGAACTTTTGTATTGGGAAAGTCATCTCCGGTGAACTTTTGTATGGGAAAAGTCATCTCCGGTGAACTTTTGTATTGGGAAAGTCATCTCCGGTGAACTTTTGTATGGGAAAAGTCATCTCCGGTGATCTTTTGTATGGGAAAGTCATCTCCGGTGAACTTTTTATTGGGAAAGTCATCTCCGGTGAACTTTTGTATTGGGAAAGTCATCTCCGGTGAACTTTTGTATGGGAAAAGTCATCTCCGGTGAACTTTTGTATGGGAATGTCATCTCCGGTGAACTTTTGTATTGGAAAAGTCATCTCCGGTGAACTTTTGTATTGGGAAAGTCATCTCCGGTGAACTTTTGTATGGGAAAAGTCATCTCCGGTGAACTTTTGTATTGGGAAAGTCATCTCCGGTGAACTTTTGTATTGGGAAAGTCATCTCCGGTGAACTTTTGTATGGGAAAAGTCATCTCCGGTGAACTTTTGTATTGGGAAAGTCATGCCCGGTGAACTTTTGTATTGGGAAAGTCATGCCCGGTGAACTTTTGTATTGGGAAAGTCATCTCCGGTGAATTTTTGTATTGGGAAAGTCATGCCCGGTGAACTTTTGTATTGGGAAAGTCATCTCCGGTGAACTTTTGTATTGGGAAAGTCATCTCCGGTGAACTTTTGTATTGGGAAAGTCATCTCCGGTGAACTTTTGTATTGGGAAAGTCATGCCCGGTGAACTTTTGTATTGGGAAAGTCATGCCCGGTGAACTTTTGTATTGGGAAAGTCATGCCCGGTGAACTTTTGTATTGGGAAAGTCATCTCCGGTGAACTTTTGTATTGGGAAAGTCATCTCCGGTGAACTTTTGTATTGGGAAAGTCATCTCCGGTGAACTTTTGTATGGGAAAAGTCATCTCCGGTGAACTTTTGTATGGGAAAAGTCATCTCCGGTGAACTTTTGTATGGGAAAAGTCATCTCCGGTGAACTTTTGTATTGGGAAAGTCATCTCCGGTGAACTTTTGTATTGGGAAAGTCATCTCCGGTGAACTTTTGTATGGGAAAAGTCATCTCCGGTGAACTTTTATATTGGGAAAGTCATCTCCGGTGAACTTTTGTATTGGGAAAGTCATCTCCGGTGAACTTTTGTATTGGGAAAGTCATCTCCGGTGAACTTTTGTATGGGAAAAGTCATCTCCGGTGAACTTTTGTATTGGGAAAGTCATCTCCGGTGAACTTTTGTATGGGAATAGTCATCTCCGGTGAACTTTTGTATGGGAAAAGTCATCTCCGGTGAACTTTTGTATTGGGAAAGTCATCTCCGGTGAACTTTTGTATTGGGAAAGTCATCTCCGGTGAACTTTTGTATGGGAAAAGTCATCTCCGGTGAACTTTTGTATTGGGAAAGTCATCTCCGGTGAACTTTTGTATTGGGAAAGTCATCTCCGGTGAACTTTTGTATGGGAAAAGTCATCTCCGGTGAACTTTTGTATTGGGACAGTCATCTCCGGTGAACTTTTGTATGGGAAAAGTCATCTCCGGTGAACTTTTGTATTGGGAAAGTCATCTCCGGTGAACTTTTGTATTGGGAAAGTCATGCCCGGTGAACTTTTGTATTGGGAAAGTCATGCCCGGTGAACTTTTGTATTGGGAAAGTCATCTCCGGTGAACTTTTGTATTGGGAAAGTCATCTCCGGTGAACTTTTGTATTGGGAAAGTCATGCCCGGTGAACTTTTGTATTGAGAAAGTCATCTCCGGTGAACTTTTGTATGGGAAAAGTCATCTCCGGTGAACTTTTGTATTGGGAAAGTCATCTCCGGTGAACTTTTGTATGGGAAAAGTCATCTCCGGTGAACTTTTGTATTGGGAAAGTCATCTCCGGTGAACTTTTGTATTGGGAAAGTCATCTCCGGTGAACTTTTGTATGGGAAAAGTCATCTCCGGTGAACTTTTGTATGGGAAAAGTCATCTCCGGTGAACTTTTGTATGGGAAAAGTCATCTCCGGTGAACTTTTGTATTGGGAAAGTCATCTCCGGTGAACTTTTGTATTGGGAAAGTCATCTCCGGTGAACTTTTGTATTGGGAAAGTCATCTCCGGTGAACTTTTGTATGGGAAAAGTCATCTCCGGTGAACTTTTGTATTGGGAAAGTCATCTCCGGTGAACTTTTGTATGGGAAAAGTCATCTCCGGTGAACTTTTGTATTGGGAAAGTCATCTCCGGTGAACTTTTGTATGGGAAAAGTCATCTCCGGTGAACTTTTGTATGGGAAAAGTCATCTCCGGTGAACTTTTGTATGGGAAAAGTCATCTCCGGTGAACTTTTGTATGGGAAAGTCATCTCCGGTGAACTTTTGTATTGGGAAAGTCATGCCCGGTGAACTTTTGTATTGGGAAAGTCATGCCCGGTGAACTTTTGTATTGGGAAAGTCATCTCCGGTGAACTTTTGTATTGGGAAAGTCATCTCCGGTGAACTTTTGTATTGGGAAAGTCATCTCCGGTGAACTTTTGTATGGGAAAAGTCATCTCCGGTGAACTTTTGTATGGGAAAAGTCATCTCCGGTGAACTTTTGTATTGGGAAAGTCATCTCCGGTGAACTTTTGTATTGGGAAAGTCATCTCCGGTGAACTTTTGTATGGGAAAAGTCATCTCCGGTGAACTTTTATATTGGGAAAGTCATCTCCGGTGAACTTTTGTATTGGGAAAGTCATCTCCGGTGAACTTTTGTATTGGGAAAGTCATCTCCGGTGAACTTTTGTATGGGAAAAGTCATCTCCGGTGAACTTTTGTATTGGGAAAGTCATCTCCGGTGAACTTTTGTATGGGAAAAGTCATCTCCGGTGAACTTTTGTATGGGAAAAGTCATCTCCGGTGAACTTTTGTATTGGGAAAGTCATCTCCGGTGAACTTTTGTATTGGGAAAGTCATCTCCGGTGAACTTTTGTATGGGAAAAGTCATCTCCGGTGAACTTTTGTATTGGGAAAGTCATCTCCGGTGAACTTTTGTATTGGGAAAGTCATCTCCGGTGAACTTTTGTATGGGAAAAGTCATCTCCGGTGAACTTTTGTATTGGGAAAGTCATGCCCGGTGAACTTTTGTATTGGGAAAGTCATGCCCGGTGAACTTTTGTATTGGGAAAGTCATCTCCGGTGAACTTTTGTATTGGGAAAGTCATCTTCGGTGAACTTTTGTATTGGGAAAGTCATCTCCGGTGAACTTTTGTATTGGGAAAGTCATGCCCGGTGAACTTTTGTATTGGGAAAGTCATCTCCGGTGAACTTTTGTATTGGGAAAGTCATCTCCGGTGAACTTTTGTATTGGGAAAGTCATCTCCGGTGAACTTTTGTATGGGAAAAGTCATCTCCGGTGAACTTTTGTATGGGAAAAGTCATCTCCGGTGAACTTTTGTATGGGAAAAGTCATCTCCGGTGAACTTTTGTATTGGGAAAGTCATCTCCGGTGAACTTTTGTATTGGGAAAGTCATCTCCGGTGAACTTTTGTATGGGAAAAGTCATCTCCGGTGAACTTTTGTATTGGGAAAGTCATCTCCGGTGAACTTTTGTATGGGAAATGTCATCTCCGGTGAACTTTTGTATGGGAAAGTCATCTCCGGTGAACTTTTGTATTGGGAAAGTCATCTCCGGTGAACTTTTGTATTGGGAAAGTCATCTCCGGTGAACTTTTGTATGGGAAAAGTCATCTCCGGTGAACTTTTGTATGGGAAAGTCATCTCCGGTGAACTTTTGTATTGGGAAAGTCATCGCCGGTGAACTTTTGTATTGGGAAAGTCATCTCCGGTGAACTTTTGTATGGGAAAAGTCATCTCCGGTGAACTTTTGTATTGGGAAAGTCATCTCCGGTGAACTTTTGTATTGGGAAAGTCATCTCCGGTGAACTTTTGTATGGGAAAAGTCATCTCCGGTGAACTTTTGTATTGGGAAAGTCATCTCCGGTGAACTTTTGTATTGGGAAAGTCATCTCCGGTGAACTTTTGTATGGGAAAAGTCATCTCCGGTGAACTTTTGTATGGGAAAAGTCATCTCCGGTGAACTTTTGTATTGGGAAAGTCATCTCCGGTGAACTTTTGTATTGGGAAAGTCATCTCCGGTGAACTTTTGTATTGGGAAAGTCATCTCCGGTGAACTTTTGTATTGGGAAAGTCATGCCCGGTGAACTTTTGTATTGGGAAAGTCATGCCCGGTGAACTTTTGTATTGGGAAAGTCATGCCCGGTGAACTTTTGTATTGGGAAAGTCATCTCCGGTGAACTTTTGTATTGGGAAAGTCATCTCCGGTGAACTTTTGTATTGGGAAAGTCATCTCCGGTGAACTTTTGTATGGGAAAAGTCATCTCCGGTGAACTTTTGTATGGGAAAAGTCAACTCCGGTGAAGTTTTGTATGGGAAAAGTCATCTCCGGTGAACTTTTGTATTGGGAAAGTCATCTCCGGTGAACTTTTGTGTTGGGAAAGTCATCTCCGGTGAACTTTTGTATGGGAAAAGTCATCTCCGGTGAACTTTTATATTGGGAAAGTCATCTCCGGTGAACTTTTGTATTAGGAAAGTCATCTCCGGTGAACTTTTGTATTGGGAAAGTCATCTCCGGTGAACTTTTGTATGGGAAAAGTCATATCCGGTGAACTTTTGTATTGGGAAAGTCATCTCCGGTGAACTTTTGTATGGGAATAGTCATCTCCGGTGAACTTTTGTATGGGAAAAGTCATCTCCGGTGAACTTTTGTATTGGGAAAGTCATCTCCGGTGAACTTTTGTATTGGGAAAGTCATCTCCAGTGAACTTTTGTATGGGAAAAGTCATCTCCGGTGAACTTTTGTATTGGGAAAGTCATCTCCGGTGAACTTTTGTATTGGGAAAGTCATCTCCGGTGAACTTTTGTATGGGAAAAGTCATCTCCGGTGAACTTTTGTATTGGGACAGTCATCTCCGGTGAACTTTTGTATGGGAAAAGTCATCTCCGGTGAACTTTAGTATTGGGAAAGTCATCTCCGGTGAACTTTTGTATTGGGAAAGTCATGCCCGGTGAACCTTTGTATTGGGAAAGTCATGCCGGTGAACTTTTGTATTGGGAAAGTCATCTCCGGTGAACTTTTGTATTGGGAAAGTCATCTCCGGTGAACTTTTGTATTGGGAAAGTCATGCCCGGTGAACTTTTGTATTGAGAAAGTCATCTCCGGTGAACTTTTGTATGGGAAAAGTCATCTCCGGTGAACTTTTGTATTGGGAAAGTCATCTCCGGTGAACTTTTGTATGGGAAAAGTCATCTCCGGTGAACTTTTGTATTGGGAAAGTCATCTCCGGTGAACTTTTGTATTGGGAAAGTCATCTCCGGTGAACTTTTGTATGGGAAAGGTCATCTCCGGTGAACTTTTGTATTGGAAAAGTCATGCCCGGTGAACTTTTGTATTGGGAAAGTCATCTCCGGTGAACTTTTGTATGGGAAAAGTCATCTCCGGTGAACTTTTGTGTGGGAAAAGTCATCTCCGGTGAACTTTTGTATGGGAAAAGTCATCTCCGGTGAACTTTTGTATTGGGAAAGTCATCTCCGGTGAACTTTTGTATTGGGAAAGTCATCTCCGGTGAACTTTTGTATTGGAAAGTCATCTCCGGTGAACTTTTGTATGGGAAAAGTCATCTCCGGTGAACTTTTGTATTGGGAAAGTCATCTCCGGTGAACTTTTGTATGGGAAAAGTCATCTCCGGTGAACTTTTGTATTGGGAAAGTCATCTCCGGTGAACTTTTGTATTGGGAAAGTAATCTCCGGTGAACTTTTGTATGGGAAAAGTCATCTCCGGTGAACTTTTGTATTGGGAAAGTCATCTCCGGTGAACTTTTGTATTGGGAAAGTCATCTCCGGTGAACTTTTGTATGGGAAAAGTCATCTCCGGTGAACTTTTGTATTGGAAAAGTCATCTCCGGTGAACCTTTTGTATGGGAAAAGTCATCTCCGGTGAACTTTTGTATTGGGAAAGTCATCTCCGGTGAACTTTTGTATTGGGAAAGTCATGCCCGGTGAACTTTTGTATTGGGAAAGTCATGCCCGGTGAACTTTTGTATTGGGAAAGTCATCTCCGGTGAACTTTTGTATTGCTAAAGTCATCTCCGGTGAACTTTTGTATTGGGAAAGTCATCTCCGGTGAACTTTTGTATGGGAAAAGTCATCTCCGGTGAACTTTTGTATTGGGAAAGTCATCTCCGGTGAACTTTTGTATGGGAAAAGTCATCTCCGGTGAACTTTTGTATGGGAGAAGTCATCTCCGGTGAACTTTTGTATTGGGAAAGTCATGCCCGGTGAACTTTTGTATGGGAAAAGTCATCTCCGGTGAACTTTTGTATGGGAAAAGTCATCTCCGGTGAACTTTTGTATTGGGAAAGTCATCTCCGGTGAACTTTTGTATGGGAAAAATCATCTCCGGTGAACTTTTGTATTGGGAAAGTCATGCCCGGTGAACTTTTGTATTGGGAAATTCATCTCCGGTGAACTTTTGTATGGGAAAAGTCATCTCCGGTGAACTTTTATATTGGAAAAGTCATGCCCGGTGAACTTTTGTATTGGGAAAGTCATCTCCGGTGAACTTTTGTATTGGGAAAGTCATGCCCGGTGAACTTTTGTATTGGGAAAGTCATGCCCGGTGAACTTATGTATTGGGAAAGTCATCTCCGGTGAACTTTTGTATTGGGAAAGTCATGCCCGGTGAACTTTTGTATTGGGAAAGTCATCTCCGGTGAACTTTTGTATTGGGAAAGTCATCTCCGGTGAACTTTTGTATGGGAAAAGTCATCTCCGGTGAACTTTTGTATTGGGAAAGTCATCTCCGGTGAACTTTTGTATGGGAAAAGTCATCTCCGGTGAACTTTTGTATTGGGAAAGTCATCTCCGGTGAACTTTTGTATGGGAAAAGTCATCTCCGGTGAACTTTTGTATTGGGAAAGTCATCTCCGGTGAACTTTTGTATGGGAAAAGTCATCTCCGGTGAACTTTTGTATGGGAAAAGTCATCTCCGGTGAACTTTTGTATGGGAAAGTCATCTCCGGTGAACTTTTGTATTTGGAAAGTCATCTCCGGTGAACTTTTGTATTGGGAAAGTCATCTCCGGTGAACTTTTGTATTGGGAAAGTCATCTCCGGTGAACTTTTGTATTGGGAAAGTCATGCCCGGTGAACTTTTGTAATGGGAAAGTCATCTCCGGTGAACTTTTGTATTGGGAAAGTCATCTCCGGTGAACTTTTATAT
This sequence comes from Musca autumnalis, assembly GCF_047663935.1. Lineage (NCBI taxonomy): Eukaryota > Metazoa > Arthropoda > Insecta > Diptera > Muscidae > Musca > Musca autumnalis. The sequence continues at coordinate 19,382 of NW_027412057.1, forward strand.
TGGAAAAGTCATGCCCGGTGAACTTTTGTATTGGGAAAGTCATCTCCGGTGAACTTTTGTATTGGGAAAGTCATCTCCGGTGAACTTTTGTATTGGGAAAGTCATCTCCGGTGAACTTTTGTATTGGGAAAGTCATCTCCGGTGAACTTTTGTATGGGAAAAGTCATCTCCGGTGAACTTTTGTATGGGAAAAGTCATCTCCGGTGAACTTTTGTATTGGGAAAGTCATCTCCGGTGAACTTTTGTATTGGGAAAGTCATCTCCGGTGAACTTTTGTATTGGGAAAGTCATCTCCGGTGAACTTTTGTATGGGAAAAGTCATCTCCGGTGAACTTTTGTATTGGGAAAGTCATCTCCGGTGAACTTTTGTATGGGAAAAGTCATCTCCGGTGAACTTTTGTATGGGAAAAGTCATCTCCGGTGAACTTTTGTATGGGAAAAGTCATCTCCGGTGAACTTTTGTATTGGGAAAGTCATCTCCGGTGAACTTTTGTATTGGGAAAGTCATCTCCGGTGAACTTTTGTATGGGAAAAGTCATCTCCGGTGAACTTTTGTATTGGGAAAGTCATCTCCGGTGAACTTTTGTATTGGGAAAGTCATCTCCGGTGAACTTTTGTATTGGGAAAGTCATCTCCGGTGAACTTTTGTATGGGAAAAGTCATCTACGGTGAACTTTTGTATTGGGAAAGTCATCTCCGGTGAACTTTTGTATGGGAAAAGTCATCTCCGGTGAACTTTTGTATGGGAAAAGTCATCTCCGGTGAACTTTTGTATGGGAAAAGTCATCTCCGGTGAACTTTTGTATGGGAAAGTCATCTCCGGTGAACTTTTGTATTGGGAAAGTCATGCCCGGTGAACTTTTGTATTGGGAAAGTCATGCCCGGTGAACTTTTGTATTGGGAAAGTCATCTCCGGTGAACTTTTGTATTGGGAAAGTCATCTCCGGTGAACTTTTGTATTGGGAAAGTCATCTCCGGTGAACTTTTGTATGGGAAAAGTCATCTCCGGTGAACTTTTGTATGGGAAAAGTCATCTCCGGTGAACTTTTGTATTGGGAAAGTCATCTCCGGTGAACTTTTGTATTGGGAAAGTCATCTCCGGTGAACTTTTGTATGGGAAAAGTCATCTCCGGTGAACTTTTATATTGGGAAAGTCATCTCCGGTGAACTTTTGTATTGGGAAAGTCATCTCCGGTGAACTTTTGTATTGGGAAAGTCATCTCCGGTGAACTTTTGTATGGGAAAAGTCATCTCCGGTGAACTTTTGTATTGGGAAAGTCATCTCCGGTGAACTTTTGTATGGGAAAAGTCATCTCCGGTGAACTTTTGTATGGGAAAAGTCATCTCCGGTGAATTTTTGTATTGGGAAAGTCATCTCCGGTGAACTTTTGTATTGGGAAAGTCATCTCCGGTGAACTTTTGTATGGGAAAAGTCATCTCCGGTGAACTTTTGTATTGGGAAAGTCATCTCCGGTGAACTTTTGTATTGGGAAAGTCATCTCCGGTGAACTTTTGTATGGGAAAAGTCATCTCCGGTGAACTTTTGTATTGGGAAAGTCATGCCCGGTGAACTTTTGTATTGGGAAAGTCATGCCCGGTGAACTTTTGTATTGGGAAAGTCATCTCCGGTGAACTTTTGTATTGGGAAAGTCATCTTCGGTGAACTTTTGTATTGGGAAAGTCATCTCCGGTGAACTTTTGTATTGGGAAAGTCATGCCCGGTGAACTTTTGTATTGGGAAAGTCATCTCCGGTGAACTTTTGTATTGGGAAAGTCATCTCCGGTGAACTTTTGTATTGGGAAAGTCATCTCCGGTGAACTTTTGTATGGGAAAAGTCATCTCCGGTGAACTTTTCTATGGGAAAAGTCATCTCCGGTGAACTTTTGTATGGGAAAAGTCATCTCCGGTGAACTTTTGTATTCGGAAAGTCATCTCCGGTGAACTTTTGTATTGGGAAAGTCATCTCCGGTGAACTTTTGTATGGGAAAAGTAATCTCCGGTGAACTTTTGTATTGGGAAAGTCATCTCCGGTGAACTTTTGTATGGGAAAAGTCATCTCCGGTGAACTTTTGTATGGGAAAGTCATCTCCGGTGAACTCTTGTATTGGGAAAGTCATCTCCGGTGAACTTTTGTATTGGGAAAGTCATCTCCGGTGAACTTTTGTATGGGAAAAGTCATCTCCGGTGAACTTTTGTATGGGAAAGTCATCTCCGGTGAACTTTTGTATTGGGAAAGTCATCTCCGGTGAACTTTTGTATTGGGAAAGTCATCTCCGGTGAACTTTTGTATGGGAAAAGTCATCTCCGGTGAACTTTTGTATTGGGAAAGTCATCTCCGGTGAACTTTTGTATTGGGAAAGTCATCTCCGGTGAACTTTTGTATGGGAAAAGTCATCTCCGGTGAACTTTTGTATTGGGAAAGTCATCTCCGGTGAACTTTTGTATTGGGAAAGTCATCTCCGGTGAACTTTTGTATGGGAAAAGTCATCTCCGGTGAACTTTTGTATGGGAAAAGTCATCTCCGGTGAACTTTTGTATTGGGAAAGTCATCTCCGGTGAACTTTTGTATTGGGAAAGTCATCTCCGGTGAACTTTTGTATTGGGAAAGTCATCTCCGGTGAACTTTTGTATTGGGAAAGTCATGCTCGGTGAACTTTTGTATTGGGAAAGTCATGCCCGGTGAACTTTTGTATTGGGAAAGTCATGCCCGGTGAACTTTTGTATTGGGAAAGTCATCTCCGGTGAACTTTTGTATTGGGAAAGTCATCTCCGGTGAACTTTTGTATTGGGAAAGTCATCTCCGGTGATCTTTTGTATGGGAAAAGTCATCTCCGGTGAACTTTTGTATAGGAAAAGTCATCTCCGGTGAACTTTTGTATGGGAAAAGTCATCTCCGGTGAACTTTTGTATTGGGAAAGTCATCTCCGGTGAACTTTTGTATTGGGAAAGTCATCTCCGGTGAACTTTTGTATGGGAAAAGTCATCTCCGGTGAACTTTTATATTGGGAAAGTCATCTCCGGTGAACTTTTGTATTGGGAAAGTCATCTCCGGTGAACTTTTGTATTGGGAAAGTCATCTCCGGTGAACTTTTGTATGGGAAAAGTCATCTCCGGTGAACTTTTGTATTGGGAAAGTCATCTCCGGTGAACTTTTGTATGGGAATAGTCATCTCCGGTGAACTTTTGTATGGGAAAAGTCATCTCCGGTGAACTTTTGTATTGGGAAAGTCATCTCCGGTGAACTTTTGTATTGGGAAAGTCATCTCCGGTGAACTTTTGTATGGGAAAAGTCATCTCCGGTGAACTTTTGTATTGGGAAAGTCATCTCCGGTGAACTTTTGTATTGGGAAAGTCATCTCCGGTGAACTTTTGTATGGGAAAAGTCATCTCCGGTGAACTTTTGTATTGGGACAGTCATCTCCGGTGAACTTTTGTATGGGAAAAGTCATCTCCGGTGAACTTTTGTATGGGAAAAGTCATCTCCGGTGAACTTTTGTATGGGAAAAGTCATCTCCGGTGAACTTTTGTATTGGGAAAGTCATCTCCGGTGAACTTTTGTATTGGGAAAGTCATCTCCGGTGAACTTTTGTATGGGAAAAGTCATCTCCGGTGAACTTTTATATTGGGAAAGTCATCTCCGGTGAACTTTTGTATTGGGAAAGTCATCTCCGGTGAACTTTTGTATGGGAAAAGTCATCTCCGGTGAACTTTTGTATGGGAAAAGTCATCTCCGGTGAACTTTTGTATGGGAAAAGTCATCTCCGGTGAACTTTTGTATTGGGAAAGTCATCTCCGGTGAACTTTTGTATTGGGAAAGTCATCTCCGGTGAACTTTTGTATGGGAAAAGTCATCTCCGGTGAACTTTTATATTGGGAAAGTCATCTCCGGTGAACTTTTGTATTGGGAAAGTCATCTCCGGTGAACTTTTGTATTGGGAAAGTCATCTCCGGTGAACTTTTGTATGGGAAAAGTCATCTCCGGTGAACTTTTGTATGGGAAAAGTCATCTCCGGTGAACTTTTGTATGGGAAAAGTCATCTCCGGTGAACTTTTGTATTGGGAAAGTCATCTCCGGTGAACTTTTGTATTGGGAAAGTTATCTCCGGTGAACTTTTGTATGGGAAAAGTCATCTCCGGTGAACTTTTGTATTGGGAAAGTCATCTCCGGTGAACTTTTGTATTGGGAAAGTCATCTCCGGTGAACTTTTGTATGGGAAAAGTCATCTCCGGTGAACTTTTGTATTGGGAAAGTCATCTCCGGTGAACTTTTGTATTGGGAAAGTCATCTCCGGTGAACTTTTGTATGGGAAAAGTCATCTCCGGTGAACTTTTGTATGGGAAAAGTCATCTCCGGTGAACTTTTGTATTGGGAAAGTCATCTCCGGTGAACTTTTGTATTGGGAAAGTCATCTCCGGTGAACTTTTGTATTGGGAAAGTCATCTCCGGTGAACTTTTGTATTGGGAAAGTCATGCCCGGTGAACTTTTGTATTGGGAAAGTCATGCCCGGTGAACTTTTGTATTGGGAAAGTCATGCCCGGTGAACTTTTGTATTGGGAAAGTCATCTCCGGTGAACTTTTGTATTGGGAAAGTCATCTCCGGTGAACTTTTGTATTGGGAAAGTCATCTCCGGTGAACTTTTGTATGGGAAAAGTCATCTCCGGTGAACTTTTGTATGGGAAAAGTCATCTCCGGTGAACTTTTGTATTGGGAAAGTCATCTCCTGTAAACTTTTGTATTGGGAAAGTCATCTCCGGTGAACTTTTGTATGGGAAAAGTCATCTCCGGTGAACTTTTGTATTGGGAAAGTCATCTCCGGTGAACTTTTGTATGGGAAAAGTCATCTCCGGTGAACTTTTGTATGGGAAAGTCATCTCCGGTGAACTTTTGTATTGGGAAAGTCATCTCCGGTGAACTTTTGTATTGGGAAAGTCATCTCCGGTGAACTTTTGTATGGGAAAAGTCATCTCCGGTGAACTTTTATATTGGGAAAGTCATCTCCGGTGAACTTTTGTATTGGGAAAGTCATCTCCGGTGAACTTTTGTATTGGGAAAGTCATCTCCGGTGAACTTTTGTATGGGAAAAGTCATCTCCGGTGAACTTTTGTATGGGAAAAGTCATCTCCGGTGAACTTTTGTATGGGAAAAGTCATCTCCGGTGAACTTTTGTATTGGGAAAGTCATCTCCGGTGAACTTTTGTATTGGGAAAGTCATCTCCGGTGAACTTTTGTATGGGAAAAGTCATCTCCGGTGAACTTTTGTATTGGGACAGTCATCTCCGGTGAACTTTTGTATGGGAAAAGTCATCTCCGGTGAACTTTTGTATGGGAAAAGTCATCTCCGGTGAACTTTTGTATGGGAAAAGTCATCTCCGGTGAACTTTTGTATTGGGAAAGTCATCTCCGGTGAACTTTTGTATTGGGAAAGTCATCTCCGGTGAACTTTTGTATGGGAAAAGTCATCTCCGGTGAACTTTTATATTGGGAAAGTCATCTCCGGTGAACTTTTGTATTGGGAAAGTCATCTCCGGTGAACTTTTGTATGGGAAAAGTCATCTCCGGTGAACTTTTGTATGGGAAAAGTCATCTCCGGTGAACTTTTGTATGGGAAAAGTCATCTCCGGTGAACTTTTGTATTGGGAAAGTCATCTCCGGTGAACTTTTGTATTGGGAAAGTCATCTCCGGTGAACTTTTGTATGGGAAAAGTCATCTCCGGTGAACTTTTATATTGGGAAAGTCATCTCCGGTGAACTTTTGTATTGGGAAAGTCATCTCCGGTGAACTTTTGTATTGGGAAAGTCATCTCCGGTGAACTTTTGTATGGGAAAAGTCATCTCCGGTGAACTTTTGTATGGGAAAAGTCATCTCCGGTGAACTTTTGTATGGGAAAAGTCATCTCCGGTGAACTTTTGTATTGGGAAAGTCATCTCCGGTGAACTTTTGTATTGGGAAAGTTATCTCCGGTGAACTTTTGTATGGGAAAAGTCATCTCCGGTGAACTTTTGTATTGGGAAAGTCATCTCCGGTGAACTTTTGTATTGGGAAAGTCATCTCCGGTGAACTTTTGTATGGGAAAAGTCATCTCCGGTGAACTTTTGTATTGGGAAAGTATTCTCCGGTGAACTTTTGTATTGGGAAAGTCATCTCCGGTGAACTTTTGTATGGGAAAAGTCATCTCCGGTGAACTTTTGTATGGGAAAAGTCATCTCCGGTGAACTTTTGTATTGGGAAAGTCATCTCCGGTGAACTTTTGTATTGGGAAAGTCATCTCCGGTGAACTTTTGTATTGGGAAAGTCATCTCCGGTGAACTTTTGTATTGGGAAAGTCATGCCCGGTGAACTTTTGTATTGGGAAAGTCATCTCCGGTGAACTTTTGTATTGGGAAAGTCATCTCCGGTGAACTTTTGTATTGGGAAAGTCATCTCCGGTGAACTTTTGTATGGGAAAAGTCATCTCCGGTGAACTTTTGTATTGGGAAAGTCATCTCCGGTGAACTTTTGTATGGGAAAAGTCATCTCCGGTGAACTTTTGTATTGGGAAAGTCATCTCCGGTGAACTTTTGTATGGGAATAGGGCGTGCTTGACTTTCTCATTTATACCGGGGCTGTGGAAGGAGGTAAAGGTAACTTACATTCCCAAAGCGGGAAAACCTAGTCACTCTGCACCTAAAGACTACAGACCCATAAGTTTATCATCCTTTCTCCTTAAGACACTCGAAAGACTGATCGACTTGGAGATAAGGAGTCAGGTAGACTCCGTCTCTATAAGCAACTCACAGCACGCCTATGTTAAAGGTAAATCTGTTGAGTCTGCCTTGCATGAGGTGGTCGGCTTCATTGAGAAAAACATGGAAGACTCAAACTTTACCTTGGCTGCCTTTCTAGACATAGAAGGAGCTTTTAACAATGTAAAACTTGAGTCCATCAATCTCTCACTGAAAAAAGTTAATGCACCTGAACCCCTAACGTGCTGGATTAATAATATGCTTCAAAGCAGAATTATAAATTCTAGCATTGGGGAGGTAAAAATAAGGAAAACAGTGACTAGAGGCACCCCTCAAGGAGGTGTGCTCTCGCCATTACTGTGGCTCCTTGTTATAAACAATATTTTGATGGAACTGGACAATCAATGTATCAAAGTTGTTGCTTATGCTGATGACGTGGTACTGCTGGTTTCCGGTAAATTTCCGTCAACCATTTCTTGGGGTTAACCCAACGAAAACGGAACTGGTAATGTTCACAAGAAAGCGTAAGCTCGGCGCCTTTGTTCCACCAACACTGGATGGGGTGCAGCTCCAACTCTCCCCCGAAGCAAAGTACCTTGGCACAATCCTTGACTGTCAATTGCGATGGAATAGGAATGCTGAGGAGCGGGCGAAGAAGGGAATGATTGCACTTTATTCATGTAAGAATTCCATCGGGAAAAGCTGGGGACTAACTCCTTCGATTATACACTGGCTGTATAATACAGTGGTTAGACCCATCCTATCCTATGGTTCTCTCGTTTGGTGGCACTCATTGCGTCAAAAGTCAACATCCACTAAGCTTGATAAGGTACAAAGAGCCGCCGCAACTCTTATTACTGGAACTACCAGGAGCACTCCACAGGCTGCACTGAACGCAATGCTGAACTTAAGACCACTGAGTATCAGCATTAAGTGTCAGGCAACCAGGAGTGCCCTGCGGCTTCATGAACGGGGTCTTTGGCGGGGTCGTACCTATGGGCATGGGTGTATCCTGAATGAATCGGGTATTTTTGTGAACCATTGTGGCAAAATAAGTGACTATATATCACCAGTCTTGAGATTTGACGATATAGAAGTCATTATACCTAGTAGAGACGACTGGAACCGCAGTAACCCCCCTCTGGGCGGTCTGGCTATATATACAGACGGCTCCAAGATGGAGGAAGGTACCGGTGCCGGTGTCTACTGTGAAAGTTTATCACTTGAACGCACATACAGGCTAGACAGCAACTGTAGTGTGTTCCAGGCTGAAATCTTCGCGATTTGGAAGGCGGCGGAATTGATTAAAAATCTGGATGCAGAAATCTTTGAACCGGTGACTATCTATGTGGATAGTCAAGCGGCTCTTAAAGCCATCAAATCCTGCAACATCAAATCCGACGTCGTCCTCAAGTGTAGAACTGCTCTGGATGCGCTAACTAACGGCTTTCGGCTATGTTGGGTACCTGGACATCGTGACTACCAGGGTAATGAAAAAGCAGATGAATTAGCTAGACGAGGATCACAGTCCGCTGATCTAGCTATCACTGACTCTATCAAACCACCCATCTGTCACTTTTTCCAAAAAGTCGAAGCGTTCTCTGACGAAAGAGCCAGTGAATTGTGGCACAATGAACCTAGGTGCATTGTGGCAAGATCCATATGGCCGTCTCTGTCAGCCAAAAGAACGAATTCGCTGTTGAACCTGAGCAAAGCGGAAGTGAAGGTAACGACGGGAGTCATCACTGGACACTGCTATGTCAGGGCCTTTACCATTAAATGGGATAGTGATGTTAATGACTACTGCAGACTCTGTGAGGATGAGGAGGAGTCGGAGTCGATCGAACACCTCCTGTGTCGTTGTCCAGCTCTGGCTCGTAGACGACACAGACTAGTGGGTGTTCGTTTTCCGCCGTCTCTAACCTTCTACTCAACTGTGGAACCTACTGTAATCTGCAACATCTTTAAAAATCTAAAGTGGCTGGGACAACGCAACCTAAATGCATAACGCTTTGTTTTTTCGATTATTCTGCCTACCTTGTTTTCTTATTTGTTTCTTAATTCTTTTAATTCTTTTCATTCTTATTTATCTATTTATTCTATTATTTCTATTTTATCTCTCTTATCTATCTTTATCTCTCTCCACTTTTCTAAAGGATGATCACAATGGACCGTAAGGTCTCCGAGTGGCGCAGTCACATTTAGTGGCTGCACATCCTCTAACCTAACCTAACCTTGTATGGGAAAAGTCATCTCCGGTGAACTTTTGTATTGGGAAAGGCATCTCCGGTGAACTTTTGTATGGGAAAAGTCATCTCCGGTGAACTTTTGTATTGGGAAAGTCATCTCCGGTGAACTTTTGTATGGGAAAAGTCATCTCCGGTGAACTTTTGTATTGGGAAAGTCATCTCCGGTGAACTTTTGTATGGGAAAAGTCATCTCCGGTGAACTTTTGTACGGAAAAATTATCTCCGGTGAACTTTTGTATGGGAAAAGTCATCTCCGGTGAACTTTTGTATGGGAAAGTCATCTCCGGTGAACTTTTGTATTGGGAAAGTCATGCCCGGTGAACTTTTGTATTGGGAAAGTCATGCCCGGTGAACTTTTGTATTGGGAAAGTCATCTCCGGTGAACTTTTGTATGGGGAAAGTCATCTCCGGTTAACTTTTGTATTGGGAAAGTCATCTCCGGTGAACTTTTGTATGGGAAAAGTCATCTCCGGTGAACTTTTGTATGGGAAAAGTAATCTCCGGTGAACGTTTGTATTGGGAAAGTCATGCCCGGTGAACTTTTGTATTGGGAAAGTCATGCCCGGTGAACTTTTGTATTGGGAAAGTCATGCCCGGTGAACTTTTGTATGGGAAAAGTCATCTCCGGTGAACTTTTGTATTGGGAAAGTCATCTCCGGTGAACTTTTGTATTGGGAAAGTCATCTCCGGTGAACTTTTGTATTGGGAAAGTCATCTCCGGTGAACTTTTGTATGGGAAAGTCATCTCCGGTGAACTTTTGTATTGGGAAAGTCATGCCCGGTGAACTTTTGTATTGGGAAAGTCATGCCCGGTGAACTTTTGTATTGGGAAAGTCATCTCCGGTGAACTTTTGTATGGGGAAAGTCATCTCCGGTTAACTTTTGTATTGGGAAAGTCATCTCCGGTGAACTTTTGTATGGGAAAAGTCATCTCCGGTGAACTTTTGTATGGGAAAAGTAATCTCCGGTGAACGTTTGTATTGGGAAAGTCATGCCCGGTGAACTTTTGTATTGGGAAAGTCATGCCCGGTGAACTTTTGTATTGGGAAAGTCATGCCCGGTGAACTTTTGTATGGGAAAAGTCATCTCCGGTGAACTTTTGTATTGGGAAAGTCATCTCCGGTGAACTTTTGTATTGGGAAAGTCATCTCCGGTGAACTTTTGTATTGGGAAAGTCATCTCCGGTGAACTTTTGTATTGGGAAAGTCATCTCCGGTGAACTTTTGTATTGGGAAAGTCATCTCCGGTGAACTTTTGTATGGGAAAAGTCATCTCCGGTGAACTTTTGTATTGGGAAAGTCATCTCCGGTGAACTTTTGTATTGGGAAAGTCATCTCCGGTGAACTTTTGTATTGGGAAAGTCATCTCCGGTGAACTTTTGTATTGGGAAAGTCATCTCCGGTGAACTTTTGTATGGGAAAAGTCATCTCCGGTGAACTTTTGTATTGGGAAAGTCATCTCCGGTGAACTTTTGTATTGGGAAAGTCATGCCCGGTGAACTTTTGTATTGGGAAAGTCATCTCCGGTGAACTTTTGTATGGGAAAAGTCATCTCCGGTGAACTTTTGTATTGGGAAAGTCATCTCCGGTGAACTTTTGTATTGGGAAAGTCATCTCCGGTGAACTTTTGTATGGGAAAAGTCATCTCCGGTGAACTTTTGTATTGGGAAAGTCATCTCCGGTGAACTTTTGTATTGGGAAAGTCATCTCCGGTGAACTTTTGTATTGGGAAAGTCATCTCCGGTGAACTTTTGTATTGGGAAAGTCATCTCCGGTGAACTTTTGTATGGGAAAAGTCATCTCCGGTGAACTTTTGTATTGGGAAAGTCATGCCCGGTGAACTATTGTATTGGGAAAGTCATGCCCGGTGAACTTTTGTATGAGAAAAGTCATGCCCGGTGAACTTTTGTATTGGGAAAGTCATCTCCGGTGAACTTTTGTATGGGAAAAGTCATCTCCGGTGAACTTTTGTATGGGAAAAGTCATCTCCGGTGAACTTTTGTATGGGAAAGTCATCTCCGGTGAACTTTTGTATTGGCAAAGTCATCTCCGGTGAACTTTTGTATTGGGAAAGTCATGCCCGGTGAACTTTTATATTGGGAAAGTCATCTCCGGTGAACTTTTATATTGGGAAAGTCATCTCCGGTGAACTTTTGTATTGGGCAAGTCATCTCCGGTGAACTTTTGTATTGGAAAGTCATGCTCCGGTGAACTTTTGTATTGGGAAAGTCATCTCCGGTGAACTTTTGTATTGGGAAAGTCATCTCCGGTGAACTTTTGTATTGGGAAAGTCATCTCCGGTGAACTTTTGTATTGGGAAAAGTCATCTCCGGTGAACTTTTGTATGGGAAAGTCATCTCCGGTGAACTTTTGTATTGGGAAAGTCATCTCCGGTGAACTTTTGTATTGGGAAAGTCATCTCCGGTGAACTTTTGTATTGGGAAAAGTCATCTCCGGTGAACTTTTGTATGGGAAAAGTCATCTCCGGTGAACTTTTGTATGGGAAAAGTCATCTCCGGTGAACTTTTGTATGGGAAAGTCATCTCCGGTGAACTTTTGTATTGGGAAAGTCATCTCCGGTGAACTTTTGTATGGGAAAAGTCATCTCCGGTGAACTTTTGTATTGGGAAAGTCATCTCCGGTGAACTTTTGTATGGGAAAAGTCATGCCCGGTGAACTTTTGTATTGGGAAAGTCATCTCCGGTGAACTTTTGTATTGGGAAAGTCATCTCCGGTGAACTTTTATATTGGAAAAGTCATGCCCGGTGAACTTTTGTATTGGGAAAGTCATCTCCGGTGAACCTTTTGTATTGGGAAAGTCATGCCCGGTGAACTTTTGTTTGGGAAAGTCATCTCCGGTGAACTTTTGTATTGGGAAAGTCATCTCCGGTGAACTTTTGTATGGGAAAAGTCATCTCCGGTGAACTTTTGTATTGGGAAAGTCATCTCCGGTGAACTTTTGTATGGGAAAAGTCATCTCCGGTGAACTTTTGTATTGGGAAAGTCATCTCCGGTGAACTTTTGTATGGGAAAAGTCATCTCCGGTGAACTTTTGTATTGGGAAAGTCATCTCCGGTGAACTTTTGTATTGGGAAAGTCATCTCCGGTGAACTTTTGTATGGGAAAAGTCATCTCCGGTGAAATTTTGTATGGGAAAAGTCATCTCCGGTGAACTTTTGTATTGGGAAAGTCATCTCCGGTGAACTTTTGTATGGGAAAAATCATCTCCGGTGAACTTTTGTATTGGGAAAGTCATGCCCGGTGAACTTTTGTATGGGAAAAGTCATCTCCGGTGAACTTTTGTATTGGGAAAGTCATCTCCGGTGAACTTTTGTATTGGGAAAGTCATGCCCGGTGAACTGTTGTATTGGGAAAGTCATGCCCGGTGAACTATTGTATTGGGAAAGTCATGCCCGGTGAACTTTTGTTTTGGAAAGTCATGCCCGCTGAACTTTTGTATTGGGAAAGTCATGCCCGGTGAACTTTTGTATTGGGAAAGTCATCTCCGGTGAACTTTTATATTGGAAAAGTCATGCCCGGTGAACTTTTGTATTGGGAAAGTCATGCCCGGTGAACTATTGTATTGGGAAAGTCATGCCCGGTGAACTTTTGTATTGGGAAAGTCATGCCCGGTGAACTTTTGTATTGGGAAAGTCATGCCCGGTGAACTTTTGTATTGGGAAAGTCATCTCCGGTGAACTTTTATATTGGAAAAGTCATGCCCGGTGAACTTTTGTATTGGGAAAGTCATGCCCGGTGAACTATTGTATTGGGAAAGTCATGCCCGGTGAACTTTTGTATTGGGAAAGTCATCTCCGGTGAACTTTTGTATTGGGAAAGTCATCTCCGGTGAACTTTTGTATGGGAAAAGTCATCTCCGGTGAACTTTTGTATTGGGAAAGTCATCTCCGGTGAACTTTTGTATGGGAAAAGTCATCTCCCTTGAACTTTTGTATTGGGAAAGTCATGCCCGGTGAACTTTTGTATTGGGAAAGTCATGCCCGGTGAACTTTTGTATGGGAAAAGTCATCTCCGGTGAACTTTTGTATTGGGAAAGTCATCTCCGGTGAACTTTTGTATTGGGAAAATCATCTCCGGTGAACTTTTGTATTGGGAAAGTCATGCCCGGTGAACTTTTGTATTGGGAAAGTCATGCCCGGTGAACTTTTGTATTGGGAAAGTTATGCCCGGTGAACTTTTGTATTGGGAAAGTCATGCCCGGTGAACTTTTGTATTGGGAAAGTCATCTCCGGTGAACTTTTGTATTGGGAAAGTCATCTCCGGTGAACTTTTGTATGGGAAAAGTCATCTCCGGTGAACTTTTGTATTGGGAAAGTCATCTCCGGTGAACTTTTGTATGGGAAAAGTCATCTCCGGTGAACTTTTGTATTGGGAAAGTCATCTCCGGTGAACTTTTGTATGGGAAAAGTCATCTCCGGTGAACTTTTGTATGGGAAAAGTCATCTCCGGTGAACTTTTGTATGGGAAAAGTCATCTCCGGTGAACTTTTGTATGGGAAAGTCATCTCCGGTGAACTTTTGTATTGGGAAAGTCATGCCCGGTGAACTTTTGTATTGGGAAAGTCATGCCCGGTGAACTTTTGTATTGGGAAAGTCATCTCCGATGAACTTTGTATTGGGAAAGTCATGCCCGGTGAACTTTTGTATTGGGAAAGTCATCTCCGGTGAACTTTTGTATTGGGAAAGTCATCTCCGGTGAACTTTTGTATGGGAAAAGTCATCTCCGGTGAACTTTTATATTGGGAAAGTCATCTCCGGTGAACTTTTGTATTGGGAAAGTCATCTCCGGTGAACTTTTGTATTGGGAAAGTCATCTCCGGTGAACTTTTGTATGGGAAAAGTCATCTCCGGTGAACTTTTGTATTGGGAAAGTAATCTCCGGTGAACTTTTGTATTGGGAAAGTCATGCCCGGTGAACTTTTATATTGGGAAAGTCATCTCCGGTGAACTTTTGTATGGGAAAAGTCATCTCCGGTGAACTTTTGTATTGGGAAAGTCATCTCCGGTGAACTTTTGTATTGGGAAAGTCATCTCCGGTGAACTTTTGTATTGGGAAAGTCATCTCCGGTGAACTTTTGTATTGGGAAAGTCATGCCCGGTGAACTTTTGTATTGGGAAAGTCATGCCCGGTGAACTTTTGTATTGGGAAAGTCATGCCCGGTGAACTTTTGTATTGGGAAAGTCATGCCCGGTGAACTTTTGTATTGGGAAAGTCATCTCCGGTGAACTTTTGTATTGGGAAAGTCATCTCCGGTGAACTTTTGTATGGGAAAAGTCATCTCCGGTGAACTTTTGTATTGGGAAAGTCATCTCCGGTGAACTTTTGTATGGGAAAAGTCATCTCCGGTGAACTTTTGTATTGGGAAAGTCATCTCCGCTGAACTTTTGTATGGGAAAAGTCATCTCCGGTGAACTTTTGTATGGGAAAAGTCATCTCCGGTGAACTTTTGTATGGGAAAAGTCATCTCCGGTGAACTTTTGTATGGGAAAAGTCATCTCCGGTGAACTTTTGTATTGGGAAAGTCATGCCCGGTGAACTTTTGTATTGGGAAAGTCATGCCCGGTGAACTTTTGTATTGGGAAAGTCATCTCCGGTGAACTTTTGTATTGGGAAAGTCATGCCCGGTGAACTTTTGTATTGGGAAAGTCATCTCCGGTGAACTTTTGTATTGGGAAAGTCATCTCCGGTGAACTTTTGTATGGGAAAAGTCATCTCCGGTGAACTTTTATATTGGGAAAGTCATCTCCGGTGAACTTTTGTATTGGGAAAGTCATCTCCGGTGAACTTTTGTATTGGGAAAGTCATCTCCGGTGAACTTTTGTATGGGAAAAGTCATCTCCGGTGAACTTTTGTATTGGGAAAGTCATCTCCGGTGAACTTTTGTATTGGGAAAGTCATGCCCGGTGAACTTTTATATTGGGAAAGTCATCTCCGGTGAACTTTTGTATGGGAAAAGTCATCTCCGGTGAACTTTTGTATGGGAAAGTCATCTCCGGTGAACTTTTGTATTGGGAAAGTCATGCCCGGTGAACTTTTGTATTGGGAAAGTCATGCCCGGTGAACTTTTGTATTGGGAAAGTCATCTCCGGTGAACTTTTGTATTGGGAAAGTCATGCCCGGTGAACTTTTGTATTGGGAAAGTCATCTCCGGTGAACTTTTGTATTGGGAAAGTCATCTCCGGTGAACTTTTGTATGGGAAAAGTCATCTCCGGTGAACTTTTATATTGGGAAAGTCATCTCCGGTGAACTTTTGTATTGGGAAAGTCATCTCCGGTGAACTTTTGTATTGGGAAAGTCATCTCCGGTGAACTTTTGTATGGGAAAAGTCATCTCCGGTGAACTTTTGTATTGGGAAAGTCATCTCCGGTGAACTTTTGTATTGGGAAAGTCATCTCCGGTGAACTTTTGTATTGGGAAAGTCATCTCCGGTGAACTTTTGTATGGGAAAAGTCATCTCCGGTGAACTTTTGTATTGGGAAAGTCATCTCCGGTGAACTTTTGTATTGGGAAAGTCATCTCCGGTGATCTTTTGTATTGGGAAAGTCATCTCCGGTGAACTTTTGTATGGGAAAAGTCATCTCCGGTGAACTTTTGTATTGGGAAAGTCATGCCCGGTGAACTTTTGTATTGGGAAAGTCATCTCCGGTGAACTTTTGTATTGGGAAAGTCATCTCCGGTGAACTTTTGTATTGGGAAAGTCATCTCCGGTGAACTTTTGTATTGGGAAAGTCATCTCCGGTGAACTTTTGTATTGGGAAAGTCATCTCCGGTGAACTTTTGTATTGGGAAAGTCATCTCCGGTGAACTTTTGTATGGGAAAAGTCATCTCCGGTGAACTTTTGTATTGGGAAAGTCATCTCCGGTGAACTTTTGTATGGGAAAAGTCATCTCCGGTGAACTTTTGTATGGGAAAGTCATCTCCGGTGAACTTTTGTATTGGGAAAGTCATGCCCGGTGAACTTTTGTATTGGGAAAGTCATGCCCGGTGAACTTTTGTATTGGGAAAGTCATCTCCGGTGAACTTTTATATTGGGAAAGTCGTGCCCGGTGAACTTTTGTATTGGGAAAGTCATGCCCGGTGAACTTTTATATTGGGAAAGTCATGCCCGGTGAACTTTTGTATTGGGAAAGTCATCTCCGGTGAACTTTTGTATTGGGAAAGTCGTGCCCGGTGAACTTTTGTATTGGGAAAGTCATGCCCGGTGAACTTTTGTTTTGGGAAAGTCATGCCCGGTGAACTTTTGTATTGGGAAAGTCATGCCCGGTGAACTTTTGTATTGGGAAAGTCATGCCCGGTGAACTTTTGTATGGGAAAAGTCATCTCCGGTGATCTTTTGTATTGGGAAAGTCATCCCCGGTGAACTTTTGTATGGGAAAAGTCATCTCCGGTGAACTTTTGTATTGGGAAAGTCATCTCCGGTGAACTTTTGTATTGGGAAAGTCATCTTCGGTGAACTTTTGTATGGGAAAAGTCATCTCCGGTGAACTTTTGTATGGGAAAAGTCATCTCCGGTGAACTTTTGTATGGGAAAAGTCATCTCCCGTGAACTTTTATATTGGAAAAGTCATCTCCGGTGAACTTTTGTATTGGGAAAGTCATCTCCGGTGAACTTTTGTATTGGGAAAGTCATCTCCGGTGAACTTTTGTATGGGAAAAGTCATCTCCGGTGAACTTTTGTATGGGAAAAGTCATCTCCGGTGAACTTTTGTATTGGGAAAGTCATCTCCGGTGAACTTTTGTATGGGAAAAATCATCTCCGGTGAACTTTTGTATGGGAAAAGTCATCTCCGGTGAACTTTTGTATTGGGAAAGTCATCTCCGGTGAACTTTTGTATTGGGAAAGTCATCTCCGGTGAACTTTTGTATGGGAAAAGTCATCTCCGGTGAACTTTTGTATTGGGAAAGTCATCTCCGGTGAACTTTTGTATGGGAAAAGTCATCTCCGGTGAACTTTTGTATGGGAAAAGTCATCTCCGGTGAACTTTTGTATTGGGAAAGTCATCTCCGGTGAACTTTTGTATTGGGAAAGTCATCTCCGGTGATCTTTTGTATGGGAAAAGTCATCTCCGGTGAACTTTTGTATTGGGAAAGTCATCTCCGGTGAACTTTTGTATTGGGAAAGTCATCTCCGGTGAACTTTTGTATGGGAAAAGTCATCTCCGGTGAACTTTTGTATTGGGAAAGTCATCTCCGGCGAACTTTTGTATTGGGAAAGTCATCTCCGGTGAACTTTTGTATTGGGAAAGTCATCTCCGGTGAACTTTTGTATTGGGAAAGTCATCTCCGGTGAACTTTTGTATGGGAAAAGTCATCTCCGGTGAACTTTTGTATTGGGAAAGTCATCTCCGGTGAACTTTTGTATTGGGAAAGTCATCTCCGGTGAACTTTTGTATGGGAAAAGTCATCTCCGGTGAACTTTTGTATGGGAAAAGTCATCTCCGGTGAACTTTTGTATTGGGAAAGTCATCTCCGGTGAACTTTTGTATTGGGAAAGTCATCTCCGGTGAACTTTTTTATGGGAAAAGTCATCTCCGGTGAACTTTTGTATTGGGAAAGTCATGCCCGGTGGACTTTTGTATTGGGAAAGTCATCTCCGGTGAACTTTTGTATTGGGAAAGTCATCTCCGGTGAACTTTTGTATTGGGAAAGTCATCTCCGGTGAACTTTTGTATTGGGAAAGTCATCTCCGGTGAACTTTTGTATTGGGAAAGTCATCTCCGGTGAACTTTTGTATTGGGAAAGTCATCTCCGGTGAACTTTTGTATGGGAAAAGTCATCTCCGGTGAACTTTTGTATTGGGAAAGTCATCTCCGGTGAACTTTTGTATGGGAAAAGTCATCTCCGGTGAACTTTTGTATGGGAAAGTCATCTCCGGTGAACTTTTGTATTGGGAAAGTCATGCCCGGTGAACTTTTGTATTGGGAAAGTCATGCCCGGTGAACTTTTGTATTGGGAAAGTCATCTCCGGTGAACTTTTATATTGGGAAAGTCGTGCCCGGTGAACTTTTGTATTGGGAAAGTCATGCCCGGTGAACTTTTATATTGGGAAAGTCATGCCCGGTGAACTTTTGTATTGGGAAAGTCATCTCCGGTGAACTTTTGTATTGGGAAAGTCGTGCCCGGTGAACTTTTGTATTGGGAAAGTCATGCCCGGTGAACTTTTGTTTTGGGAAAGTCATGCCCGGTGAACTTTTGTATTGGGAAAGTCATGCCCGGTGAACTTTTGTATTGGGAAAGTCATGCCCGGTGAACTTTTGTATGGGAAAAGTCATCTCCGGTGATCTTTTGTATTGGGAAAGTCATCCCCGGTGAACTTTTGTATGGGAAAAGTCATCTCCGGTGAACTTTTGTATTGGGAAAGTCATCTCCGGTGAACTTTTGTATTGGGAAAGTCATCTTCGGTGAACTTTTGTATGGGAAAAGTCATCTCCGGTGAACTTTTGTATGGGAAAAGTCATCTCCGGTGAACTTTTGTATGGGAAAAGTCATCTCCGGTGAACTTTTATATTGGAAAAGTCATCTCCGGTGAACTTTTGTATTGGGAAAGTCATCTCCGGTGAACTTTTGTATTGGGAAAGTCATCTCCGGTGAACTTTTGTATGGGAAAAGTCATCTCCGGTGAACTTTTGTATGGGAAAAGTCATCTCCGGTGAACTTTTGTATTGGGAAAGTCATCTCCGGTGAACTTTTGTATGGGAAAAATCATCTCCGGTGAACTTTTGTATGGGAAAAGTCATCTCCGGTGAACTTTTGTATTGGGAAAGTCATCTCCGGTGAACTTTTGTATTGGGAAAGTCATCTTCGGTGAACTTTTGTATGGGAAAAGTCATCTCCGGTGAACTTTTGTATTGGGAAAGTCATCTCCGGTGAACTTTTGTATGGGAAAAGTCATCTCCGGTGAACTTTTGTATGGAAAAGTCATCTCCGGTGAACTTTTGTATTGGGAAAGTCATCTCCGGTGAACTTTTGTATGGGAAAAGTCATCTCCGGTGAACTTTTGTATTGGGAAAGTCATCTCCGGTGAACTTTTGTATTGGGAAAGTCATCTCCGGTGAACTTTTGTATGGGAAAAGTCATCTCCGGTGAACTTTTGTATTGGGAAAGTCATCTCCGGTGAACTTTTGTATTGGGAAAGTCATCTCCGGTGAACTTTTGTATTGGGAAAGTCATCTCCGGTGAACTTTTGTATTGGGAAAGTCATCTCCGGTGAACTTTTGTATGGGAAAAGTCATCTCCGGTGAACTTTTGTATTGGGAAAGTCATCTCCGGAGAACTTTTGTATTGGGAAAGTCTTCTCCGGTGAACTTTTGTATGGGAAAAGTCATCTCCGGTGAACTTTTATATTGGGAAAGTCATCTCCGGTGAACTTTTGTATTGGGAAAGTCATCTCCGGTGAACTTTTGTATTGGGAAAGTCATCTCCGGTGAACTTTTGTATGGGAAAAGTCATCTCCGGTGAACTTTTGTATTGGGAAAGTCATCTCCGGTGAACTTTTGTATGGGAAAAGTCATCTCCGGTGAACTTTTGTATTGGGAAAGTCATCTCCGGTGAACTTTTGTATTGGGAAAGTCATGCCCGGTGAACTTTTGTATTGGGAAAGTCATCTCCGGTGAACTTTTGTATTGGGAAAGTCATGCCCGGTGAACTTTTGTATTGGGAAAGTCATCTCCGGTGAACTTTTATATTGGGAAAGTCATCTCCGGTGAACTTTTGTATTGGGAAAGTCATGCCCGGTGAACTTTTGTATTGGGAAAGTCATCTCCGGTGAACTTTTGTATTGGGAAAGTCATCTCCGGTGAACTTTTGTATTGGGAAAGTCATGCCCGGTGAACTTTTGTATTGGGAAAGTCATCTCCGGTGAACTTTTGTATTGGGAAAGTCATGCCCGGTGAACTTTTGTATTGGGAAAGTCGTGCCCGGTGAACTTTTGTATTGGGAAAGTCATGCCCGGTGAACTTTTATATTGGGAAAGTCATCTCCGGTGAACTTTTGTATGGGAAAAGTCATCTCCGGTGAACTTTTGTATTGGGAAAGTCATCTCCGGTGAACTTTTGTATGGGAAAAATCATCTCCGGTGAACTTTTGTATTGGGAAAGTCATGCCCGGTGAACTTTTGTATTGGGAAAGTCATCTCCGGTGAACTTTTGTATGGGAAAAGTCATCTCCGGTGAACTTTTATATTGGAAAAGTCATGCCCGGTGAACTTTTGTATTGGGAAAGTCATCTCCGGTGAACTTTTGTATTGGGAAAGTCGTGCCCGGTGAACTTTTGTATTGGGAAAGTCATGCCCGGTGAACTTTTATATTGGGAAAGTCATCTCCGGTGAACTTTTGTATTGGGAAAGTCATCTCCGGTGAACTTTTGTATTGGGAAAGTCATCTCCGGTGAACTTTTGTATTGGGAAAGTCATCTCCGGTGAACTTTTGTATTGGGAAAGTCATGCCCGGTGAACTTTTGTATTGGGAAAGTCATGCCCGGTGAACTTTTGTATGGGAAAAGTCATCTCCGGTGAACCTTTGTATGGGAAAAGTCATCTCCGGTGAACTTTTGTATTGGGAAAGTCATCTCCGGTGAACTTTTGTATGGGAAAAGTCATCTCCGGTGAACTTTTGTATGGGAAAAGTCATCTCCGGTGAACTTTTGTATTGGGAAAGTCATGCCCGGTGAACTTTTGTATTGGGAAAGTCATCTCCGGTGAACTTTTGTATTGGGAAAGTCATCTCCGGTGAACTTTTGTGTGGGAAAAGTCATCTTCGGTGAACTTTTGTATTGGGAAAGTCATCTCCGGTGAACTTTTGTATGGGAAAAGTCATCTCCGGTGAACTTTTGTATTGGGAAAGTCATCTCCGGTGAACTTTTGTATTGGGAAAGTCATGCCCGGTGAACTTTTGTATGGGAAAAGTCATCTCCGGTGAACTTTTGTATTGGGAAAGTCATGCCCGGTGAACTTTTGTATTGGGAAAGTCATCTCCGGTGAACTTTTGTATTGGGAAAGTCATCTCCGGTGAACTTTTGTATGGGAAAAGTCATCTCCGGTGAACTTTTGTATTGGGAAAGTCATCTCCGGTGAACTTTTGTATGGGAAAAGTCATCTCCGGTGAACTTTTGTATTGGGAAAGTCATCTCCGGTGAACTTTTGTATGGGAAAAGTCATCTCCGGTGAACTTTTGTATTGGGAAAGTCATCTCCGGTGAACTTTTGTATTGGGAAAGTCATCTCCGGTGAACTTTTGTATGGGAAAAGTCATCTCCGGTGAACTTTTGTATTGGGAAAGTCATCTCCGGTGAACTTTTGTATTGGGAAAGTCATGCCCGGTGAACTTTTGTATGGGAAAAGTCATCTCCGGTGAACTTTTGTATTGGGAAAGTCATGCCCGGTGAACTTTTGTATTGGGAAAGTCATCTCCGGTGAACTTTTGTATTGGGAAAGTCATGCCCGGTGAACTTTTGTATTGGGAAAGTCGTGCCCGGTGAACTTTTGTATTGGGAAAGTCATCTCCGGTGAACTTTTGTATTGGGAAAGTCATGCCCGGTGAACTTTTATATTGGGAAAGTCATCTCCGGTGAACTTTTGTATTGGGAAAGTCATCTCCGGTGAACTTTTGTATGGGAAAAGTCATCTCCGGTGAACTTTTGTATTGGGAAAGTCATCTCCGGTGAACTTTTGTATGGGAAAAGTCATCTCCGGTGAACTTTTGTATTGGGAAAGTCATCTCCGGTGAACTTTTGTATGGGAAAAGTCATCTCCGGTGAACTTTTGTATGGGAAAAGTCATCTCCGGTGAACTTTTGTATTGGGAAAGTCATCTCCGGTGAAATTTTGTATTGGGAAAGTCATCTCCGGTGAACTTTTGTATTGGGAAAGTCATCTCCGGTGAACTTTTGTATTGGGAAAGTCATCTCCGGTGAACTTTTGTATTGGGAAAGTCATCTCCGGTGAACTTTTGTTTGGGAAAAGTCATCTCCGGTGAACTTTTGTATTGGGAAAGTCATCTCCGGTGAACTTTTGTATTGGGAAAGTCATCTCCGGTGAACTTTTGTATTGGGAAAGTCATCTCCGGTGAACTTTTGTATTGGGAAAGTCATCTCCGGTGAACTTTTGTATTGGGAAAGTCATCTCCGGTGAACTTTTGTATGGGAAAAGTCATCTCCGGTGAACTTTTGTATTGGGAAAGTCATCTCCGGTGAACTTTTGTATTGGGAAAGTCATGCCCGGTGAACTTTTATATTGGGAAAGTCATCTCCGGTGAACTTTTGTATGGGAAAAGTCATCTCCGGTGAACTTTTGTATTGGGAAAGTCATCTCCGGTGAACTTTTGTATTGGGAAAGTAATCTCCGGTGAACTTTTGTATGGGAAAAGTCATCTCCGGTGAACTTTTGTATGGGAAAAGTCATCTCCAGTGAACTTTTGTATTGGGAAAGTCATCTCCGGTGAACTTTTGTATGGGAAAAGTCATCTCCGGTGAACTTTTGTATGGGAAAAGTCATCTCCGGTGAACTTTTGTATGGGAAAGTCATCTCCGGTGAACTTTTGTATTGGGAAAGTCATGCCCGGTGAACTTTTGTATTGGGAAAGTCATGCCCGGTGAACTTTTGTATTGGGAAAGTCATCTCCGGTGAACTTTTGTATTGGGAAAGTCATCTCCGGTGAACTTTTGTATTGGGAAAGTCATGCCCGGTGAACTTTTATATTGGGAAAGTCATCTCCGGTGAACTTTTGTATTATGAAAGTCATCTCCGGTGAACTTTTGTATGGGAAAAGTCATCTCCGGTGAACTTTTGTATGGGAAAAGTCATCTCCGGTGAACTTTTGTATGGGAAAAGTCATCTCCGGTGAATTTTGTATTGGGAAAGTCATCTCCGGTGAACTTTTGTATTGGGAAAGTCATGCCCGGTGAACTTTTGTATTGGGAAAGTCATCTCCGGTGAACTTTTGTATTGGGAAAGTCATCTCCGGTGAACTTTTGTATGGGAAAAGTCATCTCCGGTGAACCTTTGTATTGGGAAAGTCATCTCCGGTGAACTTTTGTATGGGAAAAGTCATCTCCGGTGAACTTTTGTATTGGGAAAGTCATCTCCGGTGAACTTTTGTATGGGAAAAGTCATCTCCGGTGAACTTTTGTATTGGGAAAGTCATCTCCGGTGAACTTTTGTATTGGGAAAGTCCTCTCCGGTGAACTTTTGTATGGGAAAAGTCATCTCCGGTGAACTTTTGTATTGGGAAAGTCATCTCCCGTGAACTTTTGTATTGGGAAAGTCATGCCCGGTGAACTTTTGTATGGGAAAAGTCATCTCCGGTGAACTTTTGTATTGGGAAAGTCATGCCCGGTGAACTTTTGTATTGGGAAAGTCATCTCCGGTGAACTTTTGTATTGGGAAAGTCATGCCCGGTGAACTTTTGTATTGGGAAAGTCGTGCCCGGTGAACTTTTGTATTGGGAAAGTCATCTCCGGTGAACTTTTGTATTGGGAAAGTCATGCCCGGTGAACTTTTATATTGGGAAAGTCATCTCCGGTGAACTTTTGTATTGGGAAAGTCATCTCCGGTGAACTTTTGTATGGGAAAAGTCATCTCCGGTGAACTTTTGTACTGGGAAAGTCATCTCCGGTGAACTTTTATATTGGAAAAGTCATGCCCGGTGAACTTTTGTATTGGGAAAGTCATCTCCGGTGAACTTTTGTATTGGGAAAGTCATCTCCGGTGAACTTTTGTATGGGAAAGTCATCTCCGGTGAACTTTTGTATGGGAAAAGTCATCTCCGGTGAACTTTTGTATTGGGAAAGTCATCTCCGGTGAACTTTTGTATGGGAAAAGTCATCTCCGGTGAACTTTTGTATGGGAAAAGTCATCTCCGGTGAACTTTTGTATGGGAAAGTCATCTCCGGTGAACTTTTGTATTGGGAAAGTCATGCCCGGTGAACTTTTGTATTGGGAAAGTCATGCCCGGTGAACTTTTGTATTGGGAAAGTCATCTCCGGTGAACTTTTGTATTGGGAAAGTCATCTCCGGTGAACTTTTGTATTGGGAAAGTCATGCCCGGTGAACTTTTATATTGGGAAAGTCATCTCCGGTGAACTTTTGTATTATGAAAGTCATCTCCGGTGAACTTTTGTATGGGAAAAGTCATCTCAGGTGAACTTTTGTATGGGAAAAGTCATCTCCGGTGAACTTTTGTATGGGAAAAGCCATCTCCGGTGAACTTTTGTATTGGGAAAGTCATCTCCGGTGAACTTTTGTATTGGGAAAGTCATCTCCGGTGAACTTTTGTATGGGAAAAGTCATCTCCGGTGAACTTTTGTATTGGGAAAGTCATCTCCGGTGAACTTTTGTATTGGGAAAGTCATCTCCGGTGAACTTTTGTATGGGAAAAGTCATCTCCGGTGAACTTTTGTATTGGGAAAGTCATCTCCGGTGAACTTTTGTATGGGAAAAGTCATCTCCGGTGAACTTATATATTGGGAAAGTCATCTCCGGTGAACTTTTGTATGGGAAAAGTCATCTCCGGTGAACTTTTGTATTGGGAAAGTCATGCCCGGTGAACTTTTGTATTGGGAAAGTCATGCCCGGTGAACTTTTGTATTGGGAAAGTCATCTCCGGTGAACTTTTGTATTGGGAAAGTCATCTCCGGTGAACTTTTGTATGGGAAAAGTCATCTCCGGTGAACTTTTGTATGGGAAAAGTCATCTCCGGTGAACTTTTATATTGGGAAAGTCATCTCCGGTGAACTTTTGTATGGGAAAAGTCATCTCCGGTGAACTTTTGTATTGGGAAAGTCATGCCCGGTGAACTTTTGTATTGGGAAAGTCATGCCCGGTGAACTTTTGTATTGGGAAAGTCATGCCCGGCGAACTTTTGTATTGGGAAAGTCATGCCCGGTGAACTTTTGTATTGGGAAAGTCATGCCTGGTGAACTTTTGTATTGGGAAAGTCATGCCCGGTGAACTTTTGTATTGGGAAAGTCATCTCCGGTGAACTTTTATATTGGAAAAGTCATGCCCGGTGAACTTTTGTATTGGGAAAGTCATGCCCGGTGAACTATTGTATTGGGAAAGTCATGCCCGGTGAACTTTTGTATTGGGAAAGTCATGCCCGGTGAACTTTTGTATTGGGAAAGTCATGCCCGGTGAACTTTTGTATTGGGAAAGTCATGCCCGGTGAACTTTTGTATTGGGAAAGTCGTGCCCGGTGAACTTTTGCATTGGGAAAGTCATCTCCGGTGAACTTTTATATTGGAAAATTCATCTCCGGTGAACTTTTGTATTGGGAAAGTCATCTCCGGTGAACTTTTGTATGGGAAAAGTCATCTCCGGTGAACTTTTGTATTGGGAAAGTCATCTCCGGTGAACTTTTGTATGGGAAAAGTCATCTCCGGTGAACTTTTGTATTGGGAAAGTCATCTCCGGTGAACTTTTGTATGGGAAAGTCATCTCCGGTGAACTTTTGTATTGGGAAAGTGATCTCCGGTGAACTTTTGTATGGGAAAAGTCATCTCCGGTGAACTTTTGTATTGGGAAAGTCATCTCCGGTGAACTTTTGTATTGGGAAAGTCATCTCCGGTGAACTTTTGTATTGGGAAAGTCATCTCCGGTGAACTTTTGTATGGGAAAAGTCATCTCCGGTGAACTTTTGTATTGGGAAAGTCATCTCCGGTGAACTTTTGTATTGGGAAAGTCATCTCCGGTGAACTTTTGTATGGGAAAAGTCATCTCCGGTGAACTTTTGTATTGGGAAAGTCATCTCCGGTGAACTTTTGTATGGGAAAAGTCATCTCCGGTGAACTTTTGTATTGGGAAAGTCATCTCCGGTGAACTTTTGTATTGGGAAAGTCGTGCCCGGTGAACTTTTGTATTGGGAAAGTCATGCCCGGTGAACTTTTGTATGGGAAAAGTCATGCCCGGTGAACTTTTGTATTGGGAAAGTCATCTCCGGTGAACTTTTGTATTGGGAAAGTCATCTCCGTTGAACTTTTGTATGGGAAAAGTCATCTCCGGTGAACTTTTGTATTGGGAAAGTCATCTCCGGTGAACTTTTGTATTGGGAAAGTCATCTCCGGTGAACTTTTGTATGGGAAAAGTCATCTCCGGTGAACTTTTGTATTGGGAAAGTCATCTCCGGTGAACTTTTGTATTGGGAAAGTCATCTCCGGTGAACTTTTGTATTGGGAAAGTTATCTCCGGTGAACTTTTGTATTGGGAAAGTCATCTCCGGTGAACTTTTGTATTGGGAAAGTCATCTCCGGTGAACTTTTGTATTGGGAAAATCATCTCCGGTGAACTTTTGTATTGGGAAAGTCATGCCCGGTGAACTATTGTATTGGGAAAGTCATGAACGGTGAACTTTTGTATTGGGAAAGTCATGCCCGGTGAACTTTTGTATTGGGAAAGTCATCTCCGGTGAACTTTTGTATTGGGAAAGTCATGCCCGGTGAACTATTGTATTGGGAAAGTCATGCCCGGTGAACTTTTGTATTGGGAAAGTCATGCCCGGTGAACTTTTGTATGGGAAAAGTCATCTCCGGTGAACTTTTGTATTGGGAAAGTCATCTCCGGTGAACTTTTGTATGGGAAAAGTCATCTCCGGTGAACTTTTGTATTGGGAAAGTCATGCCCGGTGAACTTTTGTATTGGGAAAGTCATGCCCGGTGAACTTTTGTATTGGGAAAGTCATGCCCGGTGAACTTTTGTATTGGGAAAGTCGTGCCCGGTGAACTTTTGTATGGGAAAAGTCATCTCCGGTGAACTTTTGTATGGGAAAAGTCATCTCCGGTGAACTTATGTATTGGGAAAGTCATCTCCGGTGAACTTTTGTATGGGAAAAGTCATCTCCGGTGAACTTTTGTATGGGAAAAGTCATCTCCGGTGAACTTTTGTATTGGGAAAGTCATCTCCGGTGAACTTTTGTATTGGGAAAGTCATCTCCGGTGAACTTTTGTATGGGAAAAGTCATCTCCGGTGAACTTTTGTATTGGGAAAGTCATCTCCGGTGAACTTTTGTATGGGAAAAGTCATCTCCGGTGAACTTTTGTATTGGGAAAGTCATCTCCGGTGAACTTTTGTATTGGGAAAGTCATGCCCGGTGAACTTTTGTATTGGGAAAGTCATGCCCGGTGAACTTTTGTATTGGGAAAGTCATGCCCGGTGAACTTTTGTATTGGGAAAGTCATGCCCGGTGAACTTTTGTATGGGAAAAGTCATCTCCGGTGAACTTTTGTATGGGAAAAGTCATCTCCGGTGAACTTTTGTATTGGGAAAGTCATCTCCGGTGAACTTTTGTATGGGAAAAGTCATCTCCGGTGAACTTTTGTATGGGAAAAGTCATCTCCGGTGAACTTTTGTATTGGGAAAGTCATCTCCGGTGAACTTTTGTATTGGGAAAGTCATCTCCGGTGAACTTTTGTATGGGAAAAGTCATCTCCGGTGAACTTTTGTATTGGGAAAGTCATCTCCGGTGAACTTTTGTATGGGAAAAGTCATCTCCGGTGAACTTTTGTATTGGGAAAGTCATCTCCGGTGAACTTTTGTATTGGGAAAAGTCATCTCCGGTGAACTTTTGTATTGGGAAAGTCATCTCCGGTGAACTTTTGTATTGGGAAAGTCATCTCCGGTGAACTTTTGTATTGGGAAAGTCATCTCCGGTGAACTTTTGTATGGGAAAAGTCATCTCCGGTGAACTTTTGTATTGGGAAAGTCATCTCCGGTGAACTTTTGTATGGGAAAAGTCATCTCCGGTGAACTTTTGTATTGGGAAGTCATCTCCGGTGAACTTTTGTATTGGGAAAGTCATCTCCGGTGAACTTTTGTATGGGAAAAGTCATCTCCGGTGAACTTTTGTATTGGGAAAGTCATCTCCGGTGAACTTTTGTATTGGGAAAGTCATGCCCGGTGAACTTTTGTATGGGAAAAGTCATCTCCGGTGAACTTTTGTATTGGGAAAGTCATGCCCGGTGAACTTTTATATTGGGAAAGCATTTTCCGGTGAACTTTTGTATGGGAAAAGTCATCTCCGGTGAACTTTTGTATTGGGAAAGTCATTTCCGGTGAACTTTTATATTGGAAAAGTCATGCCCGGTGAACTTTTGTATTGGGAAAGTCATGCCCGGTGAACTATTGTATTGGGAAAGTCATGCCCGGTGAACTTTTGTATTGGGAAAGTCATGCCCGGTGAACTTTTGTATTGGGAAAGTCATCTCCGGTGAACTTTTGTATGGGAAAAGTCATCTCCGGTGAACTTTTGTATTGGGAAAGTCATCTCCGGTGAACTTTTGTATGGGAAAGTCATCTCCGGTGAACTTTTGTATTGGGAAAGTCATCTCCGGTGAACTTTTGTATGGGAAAAGTCATCTCCGGTGAACTTTTGTATTGGGAAAGTCATCTCCGGTGAACTTTTGTATTGGGAAAGTCGTGCCCGGTGAACTTTTGTATTGGGAAAGTCATCTCCGGTGAACTTTTGTATTGGGAAAGTCATGCCCGGTGAACTTTTGTATGGGAAAAGTCATCTCCGGTGAACTTTTGTATTGGGAAAGTCATGCCCGGTGAACTTTTGTATTGGGAAAGTCATCTCCGGTGAACTTTTGTATTGGGAAAGTCATCTCCGGTGAACTTTTGTATGGGAAAAGTCATCTCCGGTGAACTTTTGTATTGGGAAAGTCATCTCCGGTGAACTTTTGTATGGGAAAAGTCATCTCCGGTGAACTTTTGTATTGGGAAAGTCATCTCCGGTGAACTTTTGTATTGGGAAAGTCATGCCCGGTGAACTTTTGTATGGGAAAAGTCATCTCCGGTGAACTTTTGTATTGGGAAAGTCATGCCCGGTGAACTTTTGTATTGGGAAAGTCATCTCCGGTGAACTTTTGTATTGGGAAAGTCATCTCCGGTGAACTTTTGTATGGGAAAAGTCATCTCCGGTGAACTTTTGTATTGGGAAAGTCATCTCCGGTGAACTTTTGTATGGGAAAAGTCATCTCCGGTGAACTTTTGTATTGGGAAAGTCATCTCCGGTGAACTTTTGTATTGGGAAAGTCATCTCCGGTGAACTTTTGTATGGGAAAAGTCATCTCCGGTGAACTTTTATATTGGGAAAGTCATCTCCGGTGAACTTTTGTATTGGGAAAGTCATCTCCGGTGAACTTTTGTATTGGGAAAGTCATGCCCGGTGAACTTTTGTATTGGGAAAGTCATGCCCGGTGAACTTTTGTATGGGAAAAGTCATCTCCGGTGAACTTTTGTATGGGAAAAGTCATCTCCGGTGAACTTTTGTATTGGGAAAGTCATCTCCGGTGAACTTTTGTATGGGAAAAGTCATCTCCGCTGAACTTTTGTATGGGAAAAGTCATCTCTGGTGAACTTTTGTATTGGGAAAGTCATGCCCGGTGAACTTTTATATTGGGAAAGTCATGCCCGGTGAACTTTTGTATTGGGAAAGTCATCTCCGGTGAACTTTTGTATTGGGAAAGTCGTGCCCGGTGAACTTTTGTATTGGGAAAGTCATGCCCGGTGAACTTTTATATTGGGAAAGTCATCTCCGGTGAACTTTTGTATGGGAAAAGTCATCTCCGGTGAACTTTTGTATTGGGAAAGTCATCTCCGGTGAACTTTTGTATTGGGAAAGTCATCTCCGGTGAACTTTTGTATGGGAAAAGTCATCTCCGGTGAACTTTTGTATTGGGAAAGTCATCTCCGGTGAACTTTTGTATGGGAAAAGTCATCTCCGGTGAACTTTTGTATTGGGAAAGTCATCTCCGGTGAACTTTTGTATTGGGAAAGTCATGCCCGGTGAACTTTTGTATTGGGAAAGTCATGCCCGGTGAACTTTTGTATTGGGAAAGTCATGCCCGGTGAACTTTTGTATTGGGAAAGTCATGCCCGGTGAACTTTTGTATGGGAAAAGTCATCTCCGGTGAACTTTTGTATGGGAAAAGTCATCTCCGGTGAACTTTTGTATTGGGAAAGTCATCTCCGGTGAACTTTTGTATGGGAAAAGTCATCTCCGGTGAACTTTTGTATGGGAAAAGTCATCTCCGGTGAACTTTTGTATTGGGAAAGTCATCTCCGGTGAACTTTTGTATTGGGAAAGTCATCTCCGGTGAACTTTTGTATGGGAAAAGTCATCTCCGGTGAACTTTTGTACTGGGAAAGTCATCTCCGGTGAACTTTTGTATGGGAAAAGTCATCTCCGGTGAACTTTTGTATTGGGAAAGTCATCTCCGGTGAACTTTTGTATTGGGAAAAGTCATCTCCGGTGAACTTTTGTATTGGGAAAGTCATCTCCGGTGAACTTTTGTATTGGGAAAGTCATCTCCGGTGAACTTTTGTATTGGGAAAGTCATCTCCGGTGAACTTTTGTATGGGAAAAGTCATCTCCGGTGAACTTTTGTATTGGGAAAGTCATCTCCGGTGAACTTTTGTATGGGAAAAGTCATCTCCGGTGAACTTTTGTATTGGGAAAGTCATCTCCGGTGAACTTTTGTATTGGGAAAGTCATCTCCGGTGAACTTTTGTATGGGAAAAGTCATCTCCGGTGAACTTTTGTATTGGGAAAGTCATCTCCGGTGAACTTTTGTATTGGGAAAGTCATGCCCGGTGAACTTTTGTATGGGAAAAGTCATCCCCGGCGAACTTTTGTATTGGGAAAGTCATGCCCGGTGAACTTTTATATTGGGAAAGCATTTTCCGGTGAACTTTTGTATGGGAAAAGTCATCTCCGGTGAACTTTTGTATTGGGAAAGTCATCTCCGGTGAACTTTTATATTGGAAAAGTCATGCCCGGTGAACTTTTGTATTGGGAAAGTCATGCCCGGTGAACTATTGTATTGGGAAAGTCATGCCCGGTGAACTTTTGTATTGGGAAAGTCATGCCCGGTGAACTTTTGTATTGGGAAAGTCATCTCCGGTGAACTTTTGTATGGGAAAAGTCATCTCCGATGAACTTTTGTATTGGGAAAGTCATCTCCGGTGAACTTTTGTATGGGAAAGTCATCTCCGGTGAACTTTTGTATTGGGAAAGTCATCTCCGGTGAACTTTTGTATGGGAAAAGTCATCTCCGGTGAACTTTTGTATTGGGAAAGTCATCTCCGGTGAACTTTTGTATTGGGAAAGTCGTGCCCGGTGAACTTTTGTATTGGGAAAGTCATCTCCGGTGAACTTTTGTATTGGGAAAGTCATGCCCGGTGAACTTTTGTATGGGAAAAGTCATCTCCGGTGAACTTTTGTATTGGGAAAGTCATGCCCGGTGAACTTTTGTATTGGGAAAGTCATCTCCGGTGAACTTTTGTATTGGGAAAGTCATCTCCGGTGAACTTTTGTATGGGAAAAGTCATCTCCGGTGAACTTTTGTATTGGGAAAGTCATCTCCGGTGAACTTTTGTATGGGAAAAGCCATCTCCGGTGAACTTTTGTATTGGGAAAGTCATCTCCGGTGAACTTTTGTATTGGGAAAGTCATGCCCGGTGAACTTTTGTATGGGAAAAGTCATCTCCGGTGAACTTTTGTATTGGGAAAGTCATGCCCGGTGAACTTTTGTATTGGGAAAGTCATCTCCGGTGAACTTTTGTATTGGGAAATTCATCTCCGGTGAACTTTTGTATGGGAAAAGTCATCTCCGGTGAACTTTTGTATTGGGAAAGTCATCTCCGGTGAACTTTTGTATGGGAAAAGTCATCTCCGGTGAACTTTTGTATTGGGAAAGTCATCTCCGGTGAACTTTTGTATTGGGAAAGTCATCTCCGGTGAACTTTTGTATGGGAAAAGTCATCTCCGGTGAACTTTTATATTGGGAAAGTCATCTCCGGTGAACTTTTGTATTGGGAAAGTCATCTCCGGTGAACTTTTGTATTGGGAAAGTCATGCCCGGTGAACTTTTGTATTGGGAAAGTCATGCCCGGTGAACTTTTGTATGGGAAAAGTCATCTCCGGTGAACTTTTGTATTGGGAAAGTCATCTCCGGTGAACTTTTGTATGGGAAAAGTCATCTCCGCTGAACTTTTGTATGGGAAAAGTCATCTCTGGTGAACTTTTGTATTGGGAAAGTCATGCCCGGTGAACTTTTATATTGGGAAAGTCATGCCCGGTGAACTTTTGTATTGGGAAAGTCATCTCCGGTGAACTTTTGTATTGGGAAAGTCGTGCCCGGTGAACTTTTGTATTGGGAAAGTCATGCCCGGTGAACTTTTATATTGGGAAAGTCATCTCCGGTGAACTTTTGTATGGGAAAAGTCATCTCCGGTGAACTTTTGTATTGGGAAAGTCATCTCCGGTGAACTTTTGTATTGGGAAAGTCATCTCCGGTGAACTTTTGTATAGGAAAAGTCATCTCCGGTGAACTTTTGTATTGGGAAAGTCATCTCCGGTGAACTTTTGTATTGGGAAAGTCGTGCCCGGTGAACTTTTGTATTGGGAAAGTCATCTCCGGTGAACTTTTGTATGGGAAAAGTCATCTCCGGTGAACTTTTGTATGGGAAAAGTCATCTCCGGTGAACTTTTGTATTGGGAAAGTCATCTCCGGTGAACTTTTGTATTGGGAAAGTCATCTCCGGTGAACTTTTGTATGGGAAAAGTCATCTCCGGTGAACTTTTGTATTGGGAAAGTCATCTCCGGTGAACTTTTATATTGGGAAAGTCATCTCCGGTGAACTTTTGTATTGGGAAAGTCATCTCCGGTGAACTTTTGTATTGGGAAAGTCATCTCCGGTGAACTTTTGTATTGGGAAAGTCATCTCCGGTGAACTTTTGTATTGGGAAAGTCATCTCCGGTGAACTTTTGTATTTGGAAAGTCATCTCCGGTGAACTTTTGTATGGGAAAAGTCATCTCCGGTGAACTTTTGTATTGGGAAAGTCATCTCCGGTGAACTTTTGTATTGGGAAAGTCATCTCCGGTGAACTTTTGTATGGGAAAAGTCATCTCCGGTGAACTTTTGTATTGGGAAAGTCATCTCCGGTGAACTTTTGTATTGGGAAAGTCATCTCCGGTGAACTTTTGTATGGGAAAAGTCATCTCCGGTGAACTTTTGTATGGGAAAAGTCATCTCCGGTGAACTTTTGTATTGGGAAAGTCATCTCCGGTGAACTTTTGTATTGGGAAAATCATCTCCGGTGAACTTTTGTATGGGAAAAGTCATCTCCGGTGAACTTTTGTATTGGGAAAGTCATGCCCGGTGAACTTTTGTATTGGGAAAGTCATCTCCGGTGAACTTTTGTATGGGAAAAGTCATCTCCGGTGAACTTTTGTATTGGGAAAGTCATCTCCGGTGAA
Source organism: Musca autumnalis (assembly GCF_047663935.1). Classification (NCBI taxonomy): domain Eukaryota; kingdom Metazoa; phylum Arthropoda; class Insecta; order Diptera; family Muscidae; genus Musca; species Musca autumnalis. The sequence goes on from NW_027412057.1 coordinate 52,628, forward strand.
CTTTTGTATGGGAAAAGTCATCTCCGGTGAACTTTTGTATTGGGAAAGTCATCTCCGGTGAACTTTTGTATTGGGAAAGTCATCTCCGGTGAATTTTTGTATGGGAAAAGTCATCTCCGGTGAACTTTTGTATGGGAAAAGTCATCTCCGGTGAACTTTTGTATTGGGAAAGTCATGCCCGGTGAACTTTTGTATTGGGAAAGTCATCTCCGGTGAACTTTTATATTGGAAAAGTCATGCCCGGTGAACTTTTGTATTGGGAAAGTCATGCCCGGTGAACTATTGTATTGGGAAAGTCATGCCCGGTGAACTTTTGTATTGGGAAAGTCATGCCCGGTGAACTTTTGTATTGGGAAAGTCATCTCCGGTGAACTTTTGTATTGGGAAAGTCATCTCCGGTGAACTTTTGTATGGGAAAAGTCATCTCCGGTGAACTTTTGTATTGGGAAAGTCATCTCCGGTGAACTTTTTGTATGGGAAAAGTCATCTCCGGTGAACTTTTGTATTGGGAAAGTCATCTCCGGTGAACTTTTGTATTGGGAAAGTCATGCCCGGTGAACTTTTGTATTGGGAAAGTCATCTCCGGTGAACTTTTGTATTGGGAAAGTCATCTCCGGTGAACTTTTGTATGGGAAAAGTCATCTCCGGTGAACTTTTGTATGGGAAAGTCATCTCCGGTGAACTTTTGTATGGGAAAAGTCATCTCCGGTGAACTTTTGTATTGGAAAGTCATCTCCGGTGAACTTTTGTATGGGAAAAGTCATCTCCGGTGAACTTTTGTATTGGGAAAGTCATCTCCGGTGAACTTTTTGTATGGGAAAAGTCATCTCCGGTGAACTTTTGTATTGGGAAAGTCATCTCCGGTGAACTTTTGTATTGGGAAAGTCATGCCCGGTGAACTTTTGTATTGGGAAAGTCATGCCCGGTGTACTTTTGTATTGGGAAAGTCATCTCCGGTGAACTTTTGTATTGGGAAAGTCATCTCCGGTGAACTTTTGAATTGGGAAAGTCATCTCCGGTGAACTTTTGTATGGGAAAAGTCATCTCCGGTGAACTTTTGTATTGGGAAAGTCATCTCCGGTGAACTTTTGTATGGGAAAAGTCATCTCCGGTGAACTTTTGTATTGGGAAAGTCATGCCCGGTGAACTTTTGTATTGGGAAAGTCATCTCCGGTGAACTTTTGTATTGGGAAAGTCATCTCCGGTAAACTTTTGTATTGGGAAAGTCATCTCCGGTGAACTTTTGTATTGGGAAAGTCATCTCCGGTGAACTTTTGTATGGGAAAAGTCATCTCCGGTGAACTTTTGTATTGGGAAAGTCATGCCCGGTGAACTTTTGTGTGGGAAAAGTCATCTCCGGTGAACTTTTGTATGGGAAAAGTCATCTCCGGTGAACTTTTGTATTGGGAAAGTCATCTCCGGTGAACTTTTGTATGGGAAAAGTCATCTCCGGTGAACTTTTGTATGGGAAAAGTCATCTCCGGTGAACTTTTGTATGGGAAAAGTCACCTCCGGTGAACTTTTGTATGGGAAAAGTCATCTCCGGTGAACTTTTGTATTGGAAAGTCATCTCCGGTGAACTTTTGTATTGGGAAAGTCATCTACGGTGAACTTTTGTATTGGGAAAGTCATCTCCGGTGAACTTTTGTATGGGAAAAGTCATCTCCGGAGAACTTTTGTATGGGAAAAGTCATCTCCGGTGAACTTTTGTATTGGGAAAGTCATCTCCGGTGAACTTTTGTATTGGGAAAGTCATCTCCGGTGAACTTTTGTATGGGAAAAGTCATCTCCGGTGAACTTTTATATTGGGAAAGTCATCTCCGGTGAAAACTTTTGTATTGGGAAAGTCATCTCCGGTGAACTTTTGTATTGGGAAAGTCATCTCCGGTGAACTTTTGTATGGAAAAGTCATCTCCGGTGAAACTTTTGTATTGGGAAAGTCATCTCCGGTGAACTTTTGTATTGGAAAGTCATCTCCGGTGAACTTTTGTATGGGAAAAGTCATCTCCGGTGAACTTTTGTATTGGGAAAGTCATCTCCGGTGAACTTTTGTATTGGGAAAGTCATCTCCGGTGAACTTTTGTATGGGAAAAGTCATCTCCGGTGAACTTTTGTATGGGAAAAGTCATCTCCGGTGAACTTTTGTATGGGAAAAGTCATCTCCGGTGAACTTTTGTATTGGGAAAGTCATCTCCGGTGAACTTTTGTATGGGAAAAGTCATCTCCGGTGAACTTTTGTATTGGGAAAGTCATCTCCGGTGAACTTTTGTATGGAAAAGTCATCTCCGGTGAACTTTTGTATTGGGAAAGTCATCTCCGGTGAACTTTTGTATGGGAAAAGTCATCTCCGGTGAACTTTTGTATTGGGAAAGTCATCTCCGGTGAACTTTTGTATGGGAAAAGTCATCTCCGGTGAACTTTTGTATTGGGAAAGTCATCTCCGGTGAACTTTTGTATTGGGAAAGTCATGCCCGGTGAACTTTTGTATTGGGAAAGTCATGCCCGGTGTACTTTTGTATTGGGAAAGTCATCTCCGGTGAACTTTTGTATTGGGAAAGTCATCTCCGGTGAACTTTTGAATTGGGAAAGTCATCTCCGGTGAACTTTTGTATGGGAAAAGTCATCTCCGGTGAACTTTTGTATTGGGAAAGTCATCTCCGGTGAACTTTTGTATGGGAAAAGTCATCTCCGGTGAACTTTTGTATTGGGAAAGTCATGCCCGGTGAACTTTTGTATTGGGAAAGTCATCTCCGGTGAACTTTTGTATTGGGAAAGTCATCTCCGGTAAACTTTTGTATTGGGAAAGTCATCTCCGGTGAACTTTTGTATTGGGAAAGTCATCTCCGGTGAACTTTTGTATGGGAAAAGTCATCTCCGGTGAACTTTTGTATTGGGAAAGTCATGCCCGGTGAACTTTTGTGTGGGAAAAGTCATCTCCGGTGAACTTTTGTATGGGAAAAGTCATCTCCGGTGAACTTTTGTATTGGGAAAGTCATCTCCGGTGAACTTTTGTATGGGAAAAGTCATCTCCGGTGAACTTTTGTATGGGAAAAGTCATCTCCGGTGAACTTTTGTATGGGAAAAGTCATCTCCGGTGAACTTTTGTATGGGAAAAGTCATCTCCGGTGAACTTTTGTATTGGGAAAGTCATCTCCGGTGAACTTTTGTATTGGGAAAGTCATCTACGGTGAACTTTTGTATTGGGAAAGTCATCTCCGGTGAACTTTTGTATGGGAAAAGTCATCTCCGGAGAACTTTTGTATGGGAAAAGTCATCTCCGGTGAACTTTTGTATTGGGAAAGTCATCTCCGGTGAACTTTTGTATTGGGAAAGTCATCTCCGGTGAACTTTTGTATGGGAAAAGTCATCTCCGGTGCACTTTTATATTGGGAAAGTCATCTCCGGTGAACTTTTGTATTGGGAAAGTCATCTCCGGTGAACTTTTGTATTGGGAAAGTCATCTCCGGTGAACTTTTGTATGGGAAAAGTCATCTCCGGTGAACTTTTGTATTGGGAAAGTCATCTCCGGTGAACTTTTGTATGGGAAAAGTCATCTCCGGTGAACTTTTGTATGGGAAAAGTCATCTCCGGTGAACTTTTGTATTGGGAAGTCATCTCCGGTGAACTTTTGTATTGGGAAAGTCATCTCCGGTGAACTTTTGTATGGGAAAAGTCATCTCCGGTGAACTTTTGTATGGGAAAAGTCATCTCCGGTGAACTTTTGTATGGGAAAAGTCATCTCCGGTGAACTTTTGTATTGGGAAAGTCATCTCCGGTGAACTTTTGTATGGGAAAAGTCATCTCCGGTGAACTTTTGTATGGGAAAAGTCATCTCCGGTGAACTTTTGTATGGGAAAGTCATCTCCGGTGAACTTTTGTATGGGAAAAGTCATCTCCGGTGAACTTTTGTATGGGAAAAGTCATCTCCGGTGAACTTTTGTATTGGGAAAGTCATCTCCGGTGAACTTTTGTATTGGGAAAGTCATCTCCGGTGAACTTTTGTATGGGAAAAGTCATCTCCGGTGAACTTTTGTATGGGAAAAGTCATCTCCGGTGAACTTTTGTATTGGGAAAGTCATCTCCGGTGAACTTTTGTATTGGGAAAGTCATCTCCGGTGAACTTTTGTATGGGAAAAGTCATCTCCGGTGAACTTTTATATTGGGAAAGTCATCTCCGGTGAACTTTTGTATTGGGAAAGTCATCTCCGGTGAACTTTTGTATTGGGAAAGTCATCTCCGGTGAACTTTTGTATGGGAAAAGTCATCTCCGGTGAACTTTTGTATTGGGAAAGTCATCTCCGGTGAACTTTTGTATTGGGAAAGTCATCTCCGGTGAACTTTTGTATGGGAAAAGTCATCTCCGGTGAACTTTTGTATTGGGAAAGTCATCTCCGGTGAACTTTTGTATGGGAAAAGTCATCTCCGGTGAACTTTTATATTGGGAAAGTCATCTCCGGTGAACTTTTGTATGGGAAAAGTCATCTCCGGTGAACTTTTGTATTGGGAAAGTCATGCCCGGTGAACTTTTGTATTGGGAAAGTCATCTCCGGTGAACTTTTGTATTGGGAAAGTCATCTCCGGTGAACTTTTGTATTGGGAAAGTCATCTAAGGTGAACTTTTGTATTGGGAAAGTCATCTCCGGTGAACTTTTGTATGGGAAAAGTCATCTCCGGTGAACTTTTGTATGGGAAAAGTCATCTCCGGTGAACTTTTGTATGGGAAAAGTCATCTCCGGTGAACTTTTGTATTGGGTAAGTCATCTCCGGTGAACTTTTGTATTGGGAAAGTCATCTCCGGTGAACTTTTGTATTGGGAAAGTCATCTCCGGTGAACTTTTGTATGGAAAAGTCATCTCCGGTGAACTTTTATATTGGGAAAGTCATCTCCGGTGAACTTTTGTATGGGAAAAGTCATCTCCGGTGAACTTTTGTATTGGGAAAGTCATCTCCGGTGAACTTTTGTATGGGAAAAGTCATCTCCGGTGAACTTTTGTATGGGAAAAGTCATCTCCGGTGAACTTTTGTATTGGGAAAGTCATCTCCGGTGAACTTTTGTATGGGAAAAGTCATCTCCGGTGAACTTTTGTATGGGAAAAGTCATCTCCGGTGAACTTTTGTATGGGAAAAGTCATCTCCGGTGAACTTTTGTATGGGAAAAGTCATCTCCGGTGAACTTTTGTATTGGGAAAGTCATCTCCGGTGAACTTTTGTATTGGGAAAGTCATGCCCGGTGAACTTATGTATTGGGAAAGTCATCTCCGGTGAACTTTTGTATTGGGAAAGTCATCTCCGGTGAACTTTTGTATGGGAAAAGTCATCTCCGGTGAACTTTTGTATTGGGAAAGTCATCTCCGGTGAACTTTTGTATTGGGAAAGTCATCTCCGGTGAACTTTTGTATGGGAAAAGTCATCTCCGGTGAACTTTTGTATTGGGAAAAGTCATCTCCGGTGAACTTTTATATTGGGAAAGTCATCTCCGGTGAACTTTTGTATGGGAAAAGTCATCTCCGGTGAACTTTTGTATTGGGAAAGTCATGCCCGGTGAACTTTTGTATTGGGAAAGTCATCTCCGGTGAACTTTTGTATTGGGAAAGTCATCTCCGGTGAACTTTTGTATTGGGAAAGTCATCTCCGGTGAACTTTTGTATTGGGAAAGTCATCTCCGGTGAACTTTTGTATGGGAAAAGTCATCTCCGGTGAACTTTTGTATTGGAAAAGTCATCTCCGGTGAACTTTTGTATGGGAAAAGTCATCTCCGGTGAACTTTTGTATTGGGAAAGTCATCTCCGGTGAACTTTTGTATTGGGAAAGTCATCTCCGGTGAACTTTTGTATGGGAAAATTCATCTCCGGTGAACTTTTGTATGGGAAAAGTCATCTCCTGTGAACTTTTGTATGGGAAAAGTCATCTCCGGTGAACTTTTGTATGGGAAAGTCATCTCCGGTGAACTTTTGTATTGGGAAAGTCATCTCCGGTGAACTTTTGTATGGGAAAAGTCATCTCCGGTGAACTTTTGTATTGGGAAAGTCATCTCCGGTGAACTTTTGTATGGGAAAAGTCATGCCCGGTGAACATTTGTATTGGGAAAGTCATCTCCGGTGAACTTTTGTATTGGGAAAGTTATCTCCGGTGAACTTTTATATTGGAAAAGTCATGCCCGGTGAACTTTTGTATTGGGAAAGTCATCTCCGGTGAACTTTTGTATTGGGAAAGTCATGCCCGGTGAACTTTTGTTTTGGGAAAGTCATCTCCGGTGAACTTTTGTATTGGGAAAGTCATCTCCGGTGAACTTTTGTATGGGAAAAGTCATCTCCGGTGAACTTTTGTATTGGGAAAGTCATCTCCGGTGAACTTTTGTATGGGAAAAGTCATCTCCGGTGAACTTTTGTATTGGGAAAGTCATCTCCGGTGAACTTTTGTATGGGAAAAGTCATCTCCGGTGAAATTTTGTATTGGGAAAGTCATTTTCGGTGAACTTTTGTATTGGGAAAGTCATCTCCGGTGAACTTTTGTATGGGAAAAGTCATCTCCGGTGAACTTTTGTATGGGAAAAGTCATCTCCGGTGAACTTTTGTATTGGGAAAGTCATCTCCGGTGAACTTTTGTATGGGAAAAATCATCTCCGGTGAACTTTTGTGTTGGGAAAGTCATGCCCGGTGATCTTTTGTATTGGGAAAGTCATCTCCGGTGAACTTTTGTATGGGAAAAGTCATCTCCGGTGAACTTTTGTATTGGAAAATTCATCTCCGGTGAACTTTTGTATGGGAAAAGTCATCTCCGGTGAACTTTTGTATTGGGAAAGTCATGCCCGGTGAACTTTTGTATGGGAAAAGTCATCTCCGGTGAACTTTTGTATGGGAAAAGTCATCTCCGGTGAACTTTTGTATGGGAAAAGTCATCTCCGGTGAACTTTTGTATTGGGAAAGTCATCTCCGGTGAACTTTTGTATGGGAAAAGTCATCTCCGGTGAACTTTTGTCTGGGAAAAGTCATCTCCGGTGAACTTTTGTATGGGAAAGTCATCTCCGGTGAACTTTTGTATTGGGAAAGTCATGCCCGGTGAACTTTTGTATTGGGAAAGTCATGCCCGGTGAACTTTTGTATTGGGAAAGTCATCTCCGGTGAACTTTTGTATTGGGAAAGTCATCTCCGGTGAACTTTTGTATTGGGAAAGTCATGCCCGGTGAACTTTTATATTGGGAAAGTCATCTCCGGTGAACTTTTGTATTGGGAAAGTCATCTCCGGTGAACTTTTGTATGGGAAAAGTCATCTCCGGTGAACTTTTGTATGGGAAAAGTCATCTCCGGTGAACTTTTGTATTGGGAAAGTCATCTCCGGTGAACTTTTGTATGGGAAAAGTCATCTCCGGTGAACTTTTGTATTGGGAAAGTCATCTCCGATGAACTTTTGTATTGGGAAAGTCATCTCCGGTGAACTTTTGTATGGGAAAAGTCATCTCCGGTGAACTTTTGTATTGGGAAAGTCATCTCCGGTGAACTTTTGTATTGGGAAAGTCATCTCCGGTGAACTTTTGTATGGGAAAAGTCATCTCCGGTGAACTTTTGTATTGGGAAAGTCATCTCCGGTGAACTTTTGTATGGGAAAAGTCATCTCCGGTGAACTTTTGTATTGGGAAAGTCATCTCCGGTGAACTTTTGTATGGGAAAAGTCATCTCCGGTGAACTTTTGTATGGGAAAAGTCATCTCCGATGAACTTTTGTATTGGGAAAGTCATCTCCGGTGAACTTTTGTATGGGAAAATCATCTCCGGTGAACTTTTGTATTGGGAAAGTCATGCCCGGTGAACTTTTGTATTGGGAAAGTCATCTCCGGTGAACTTTTGTATGGGAAAAGTCATCTCCGGTGAACTTTTGTATTGGGAAAGTCATCTCCGGTGAACTTTTGTATGGCAAAAGTCATCTCCGGTGAACTTTTGTATTGGGAAAGTCATGCCCGGTGAACTTTTGTATGGGAAAAGTCATCTCCGGTGAACTTTTGTATGGGAAAAGTCATCTCCGGTGAACTTTTGTATGGGAAAAGTCATCTCCGGTGAACTTTTGTATTGGGAAAGTCATCTCCGGTGAACTTTTGTATGGGAAAAGTCATCTCCGGTGAACTTTTGTATGGGAAAAGTCATCTCCGGTGAACTTTTGTATGGGAAAGTCATCTCCGGTGAACTTTTGTATTGGGAAAGTCATGCCCGGTGAACTTTTGTATTGGGAAAGTCATGCCCGGTGAACTTTTGTATTGGAAAGTCATGCCCGGTGAACTATTGTATTGGGAAAGTCATGCCCGGTGAACTTTTGTATTGGGAAAGTCATCTCCGGTGAACTTTTATATTGGAAAAGTCATGCCCGGTGAACTTTTGTATTGGGAAAGTCATCTCCGGTGAACTTTTGTATTGGGAAAGTCATGCCCGGTGAACTTTTGTATTGGGAAAGTCATGCCCGGTGATCTTTTGTATTGGGAAAGTCATCTCCGGTGAACTTTTGTATTGGGAAAGTCATGCCCGGTGAACTTTTGTATTGGGAAAGTCATCTCCGGTGAACTTTTATATTGGGAAAGTCATCTCCGGTGAACTTTTGTATTGGGAAAGTCGTGCCCGGTGAACTTTTGTATTGGGAAAGTCATGCCCGGTGAACTTTTATATTGGGAAAGTCATCTCCGGTGAACTTTTGTATGGGAAAAGTCATCTCCGGTGAACTTTTGTATGGGAAAAGTCATCTCCGGTGAACTTTTGTATTGGGAAAGTCATCTCCGGTGAACTTTTGTATGGGAAAAATCATCTCCGGTGAACTTTTGTATTGGGAAAATCATCTCCGGTGAACTTTTGTATGGGAAAAGTCATCTCCGGTGAACTTTTATATTAGAAAAGTCATGCCCGGTGAACTTTTGTATTGGGAAAGTCATCTCCGGTGAACTTTTGTATTGGGAAAGTCATGCCCGGTGAACTTTTGTATTGGGAAAGTCATCTCCGGTGAACTTTTGTATTGGGAAAGTCATCTCCGGTGAACTTTTGTATGGGAAAAGTCATCTCCGGTGAACTTTTGTATTGGGAAAGTCATCTCCGGTGAACTTTTGTATTGGGAAAGTCATCTCCGGTGAACTTTTGTATGGGAAAAGTCATCTCCGGTGAACTTTTGTATTGGGAAAGTCATCTCCGGTGAACTTTTGTATGGGAAAAGTCATCTCCGGTGAACTTTTGTATTGGGAAAGTCATCTCCGGTGAACTTTTGTATTGGGAAAGTCATGCCCGGCGAACTTTTGTATTGGGAAAGTCATGCCCGGTGAACTTTTGTATTGGGAAAGTCATGCCCGGTGAACTTTTGTATTGGGAAAGTCACGCCCGGTGAACTTTTGTATTGGGAAAGTCATCTCCGGTGAACTTTTATATTGGAAAAGTCATGCCCGGTGAATTTTTTATTGGGAAAGTCATGCCCGGTGAACTATTGTATTGGGAAAGTCATGCCCGGTGAACTTTTGTATTGGGAAAGTCATCTCCGGTGAACTTTTGTATGGGAAAAGTCATCTCCGGTGAACTTTTGTATGGGAAAAGTCATCTCCGGTGAACTTTTGTATTGGGAAAGTCATCTCCGGTGAACTTTTGTATTGGGAAAGTCATCTCCGGTGAACTTTTGTATGGGAAAAGTCATCTCCGGTGAACTTTTGTATTGGGAAAGTCATCTCCGGTGAACTTTTGTATTGGGAAAGTCATGCCCGGTGAACTTTTGTATTGGGAAAGTCATGCCCGGTGAACTTTTGTATTGGGAAAGTCATGCCCGGTGAACTTTTGTATTGGGAAAGTCATGCCCGGTGAACTATTGTATTGGGAAAGTCATGCCCGGTGAACTTTTGTATGGGAAAAGTCATCTCCGGTGAACTTTTGTATGGGAAAAGTCATCTCCGGTGAACTTTTGTATGGGAAAAGTCATCTCCGGTGAACTTTTGTATGGGAAAAGTCATCTCCGGTGAACTTTTGTATTGGGAAAGTCATCTCCGGTGAACTTTTGTATTGGGAAAAGTCATCTCCGGTGAACTTTTGTATTGGGAAAGTCATCTCCGGTAAACTTTTGTATGGGAAAAGTCATCTCCGGTGAACTTTTGTATTGGAAAGTCATCTCCGGTGAACTTTTGTATGGGAAAAGTCATCTCCGGTGAACTTTTGTATTGGGAAAGTCATCTCCGGTGAACTTTTGTATTGGGAAAGTCATCTCCGGTGAACTTTTGTATGGGAAAAGTCATCTCCGGTGAACTTTTGTATTGGGAAAGTCATCTCCGGTGAACTTTTGTATTGGGAAAGTCATCTCCGGTGAACTTTTGTATGGGAAAAGTCATCTCCGGTGAACTTTTGTATTGGAAAGTCATCTCCGGTGAACTTTTGTATGGGAAAAGTCATCTCCGGTGAACTTTTGTATTGGGAAAGTCATCTCCGGTGAACTTTTGTATTGGGAAAGTCATCTCCGGTGAACTTTTGTATTGGGAAAGTCATCTCCGGTGAACTTTTGTATGGGAAAAGTCATCTCCGGTGAACTTTTGTATTGGTAAATTCATCTCCGGTGAACTTTTGTATTGGGAAAGTCATCTCCGGTGAACTTTTGTATGGGAAAAGTCATCTCCGGTGAACTTTTGTATTGGGAAAGTCATCTCCGGTGAACTTTTGTATGGGAAAAGTCATCTCCGGTGAACTTTTGTATTGGGAAAGTCATGCCCGGTGAACTTTTATATTGGGAAAGTCATCTCCGGTGAACTTTTGTATGGGAAAAGTCATCTCCGGTGAACTTTTGTATTGGGAAAGTCATGCCCGGTGAACTTTTATATTGGGAAAGTCATCTCCGGTGAACTTTTGTATTGGGAAAGTCATCTCCGGTGAACTTTTGTATGGGAAAAGTCATCTCCGGTGAACTTTTGTATGGGAAAAGTCATCTCCGGTGAACTTTTGTATTGGGAAAGTCATCTCCGGTGAACTTTTGTATTGGGAAAGTCATGCCCGGTGAACTTTTGTATTGGGAAAGTCATGCCCGGTGAACTTTTGTATTGGGAAAGGCATGCCCGGTGAACTTTTGTATTGGGAAAGTCATCTCCGGTGAACTTTTATATTGGAAAAGTCATGCCCGGTGAACTTTTGTATTGGGAAAGTCATGCCCGGTGAACTATTGTATTGGGAAAGTCATGCCCGGTGAACTTTTGTATTGGGAAAGTCATCTCCGGTGAACTTTTGTATGGGAAAAGTCATCTCCGGTGAACTTTTGTATGGGAAAAGTCATCTCCGGAGAACTTTTGTATTGGGAAAGTCATCTCCGGTGAACTTTTGTATGGGAAAAGTCATCTCCGGTGAACTTTTGTATTGGGAAAGTCATCTCCGGTGAACTTTTGTATTGGGAAAGTCATCTCCGGTGAACTTTTGTATGGGAAAAGTCATCTCCGGTGAACTTTTGTATTGGGAAAGTCATGCCGGTGAACTTTTGTATTGGGAAAGTCATCTCCGGTGAACTTTTGTATGGGAAAAGTCATCTCCGGTGAACTTTTGTATTGGGAAAGTCATCTCCGGTGAACTTTTGTATGGGAAAAGTCATCTCCGGTGAACTTTTGTATTGGGAAAGTCATCTCCGGTGAACTTTTGTATTGGGAAAGTCATGCCCGGTGAACTTTTTTTTGGGAAAGTCATGCCCGGTGAACTTTTGTATTGGGAAAGTCATCTCCGGTGAACTTTTGTATGGGAAAAGTCATCTCCGGTGAACTTTTGTATTGGGAAAGTCATCTCCGGTGAACTTTTGTATGGGAAAAGTCATCTCCGGTGAACTTTTGTATTGGGAAAGTCATCTCCGGTGAACTTTTGTATGGGAAAAGTCATCTCCGGTGAACTTTTGTATTGGGAAAGTCATCTCCAGTGAACTTTTGTATTGGGAAAGTCATCTCCGGTGAACTTTTGTATGGGAAAAGTCATCTCCGGTGAACTTTTGTATTGGGAAAGTCATCTCCGGTGAACTTTTGTATTAGGAAAGTCATCTCCGGTGAACTTTTGTATGGGAAAAGTCATCTCCGGTGAACTTTTGTATTGGGAAAAGTCATCTCCGGTGAACTTTTGTATTGGGAAAGTCATCTCCGGTGAACTTTTGTATGGGAAAAGTCATCTCCGGTGAACTTTTGTATTGGGAAAGTCATCTCCGGTGAACTTTTGTATTGGGAAAGTCATCTCCGGTGAACTTTTGTATGGGAAAAGTCATCTCCGGTGAACTTTTGTATTGGGAAAGTCATCTCCGGTGAACTTTTGTATTGGGAAAGTCATCTCCGGTGAACTTTTGTATTGGGAAAGTCATCTCCGGTGAACTTTTGTATGGGAAAAGTCATCTCCGGTGAACTTTTGTATTGGGAAAGTCATCTCCGGTGAACTTTTATATTGGGAAAGTCATCTCCGGTGAACTTTTGTATTGGGAAAGTCATCTCCGGTGAACTTTTGTATTGGGAAAGTCATCTCCGGTGAACTTTTGTATTGGGAAAGTCATCTCCGGTGAACTTTTGTATGGGAAAAGTCATCTCCGGTGAACTTTTGTATTGGGAAAGTCATCTCCGGTGAACTTTTGTATGGGAAAAGTCATCTCCGGTGAACTTTTGTATGGGAAAAGTCATCTCCGGTGAACTTTTGTATTGGGAAATTCATCTCCGGTGAACTTTTGTATTGGGAAAGTCATCTCCGGTGAACTTTTGTATGGGAAAAGTCATCTCCGGTGAACTTTTATATTGGGAAAGTCATCTCCGGTGAACTTTTGTGTGGGAAAAGTCATCTCCGGTGAACTTTTGTATTGGGAAAGTCATGCCCGCTGAACTTTTGTATTGGGAAAGTCATGCCCGGTGAACTTTTGTATTGGGAAAGTCATCTCCGGTGAACTTTTGTATTGGGAAAGTCGTGCCCGGTGAACTTTTGTATTGGGAAAGTCATCTCCGGTGAACTTTTGTATGAGAAAAGTCATCTCCGGTGAACTTTTGTATTGGGAAAGTCATCTCCGGTGAACTTTTGTATGGGAAAAGTCATCTCCGGTGAACTTTTGTATGGGAAAAGTCATCTCCGGTGAACTTTTGTATGGGAAAAGTCATCTCCGGTCAACTTTTGTATGGGAAAAGGGAAAGTCATCTCCGGTGAACTTTTGTATTGGGAAAGTCATCTCCGGTGAACTTTTTTATGGGAAAAGTCATCTCCGGTGAACTTTTGTATTGGGAAAGTCATCTCCGGTGAACTTTTGTATTGGGAAAGTCATCTCCGGTGAACTTTTGTATGGGAAAAGTCATCTCCGGTGAACTTTTGTATTTGGAAAGTCATGCCCGGTGAACTTTTGTATGGGAAAAGTCATCTCCGGTGAGCTTTTGTATTGGGAAAGTCATCTCCGGTGAACTTTTGTATGGGAAAAGTCATCTCCGGTGAACTTTTGTATGGGAAAAGTCATCTCCGGTGAACTTTTGTATTGGGAAAGTCATCTCCGGTGAACTTTTGTATTGGGAAAGTCATCTCCGGTGAACTTTTGTATGGGAAAAGTCATCTCCGGTGAACTTTTGTATTGGGAAAGTCATCTCCGGTGAACTTTTATATTGGGAAAGTCATCTCCGGTGAACTTTTGTATTGGGAAAGTCATCTCCGGTGAACTTTTGTATTGGGAAAGTCATCTCCGGTGAACTTTTGTATTGGGAAAGTCATCTCCGGTGAACTTTTGTATTGGGAAAGTCATCTCCGGTGAACTTTTGTATTGCGAAAGTCATCTCCGGTGAACTTTTGTATGGGAAAAGTCATCTCCGGTGAACTTTTGTATTGGGAAAGTCATCTCCGGTGAACTTTTGTATGGGAAAAGTCATCTCCGGTGAACTTTTGTATTGGGAAAGTCATCTCCGGTGAACTTTTGTATTGGGAAAGTCATCTCCGGTGAACTTTTGTATGGGAAAAGTCATCTCCGGTGAACTTCTGTATTGGGAAAGTCATGCCCGGTGAACTTTTGTATTGGGAAAGTCATCTCCGGTGAACTTTTGTATGGGAAAAGTCATCTCCGGTGAACTTTTGTATTGGGAAAGTCATCTCCGGTGAACTTTTGTATGGGAAAAGTCATCTCCGGTGAACTTTTGTATTGGGAAAGTCATCTCCGGTGAACTTTTGTATTGGGAAAGTCATGCCCGGTGAACTTTTGTATTGGGAAAGTCATGCTCCGGTGAACTTTTGTATTGGGAAAGTCATCTCCGGTGAACTTTTGTATGGGAAAAGTCATCTCCGGTGAACTTTTGTATTGGGAAAGTCATCTCCGGTGAACTTTTGTATGGGAAAAGTCATCTCCGGTGAACTTTTGTATTGGGAAAGTCATCTCCGGTGAACTTTTGTATTGGGAAAAGTCATCTCCGGTGAACTTTTGTATTGGGAAAGTCATCTCCGGTGAACTTTTGTATTGGGAAAGTCATCTCCGGTGAACTTTTGTATGGGAAAAGTCATCTCCGGTGAACTTTTGTATTGGGAAAGTCATCTCCGGTGAACTTTTGTATTGGGAAAGTCATCTCCGGTGAACTTTTGTATGGGAAAAGTCATCTCCGGTGAACTTTTGTATTGGGAAAGTCATCTCCGGTGAACTTTTGTATTGGGAAAGTCATCTCCGGTGAACTTTTGTATGGGAAAAGTCATCTCCGGTGAACTTTTGTATTGGGAAAAGTCATCTCCGGTGAACTTTTGTATTGGGAAAGTCATCTCCGGTGAACTTTTGTATGGGAAAAGTCATCTCCGGTGAACTTTTGTATTGGGAAAGTCATCTCCGGTGAACTTTTGTATTGGGAAAGTCATCTCCGGTGAACTTTTGTATTGGGAAAGTCATCTCCGGTGAACTTTTGTATGGGAAAAGTCATCTCCGGTGAACTTTTGTATTGGGAAAGTCATCTCCGGTGAACTTTTATATTGGGAAAGTCATCTCCGGTGAACTTTTGTATTGGGAAAGTCATCTCCGGTGAACTTTTGTATTGGGAAAGTCATCTCCGGTGAACTTTTGTATTGGGAAAGTCATCTCCGGTGAACTTTTGTATTGGGAAAGTCATCTCCGGTGAACTTTTGTATGGGAAAAGTCATCTCCGGTGAACTTTTGTATTGGGAAAGTCATCTCCGGTGAACTTTTGTATGGGAAAAGTCATCTCCGGTGAACTTTTGTATGGGAAAAGTCATCTCCGGTGAACTTTTGTTTTGGGAAAGTCATGCCCGGTGAACTTTTGTATTGGGAAAGTCATCTCCGGTGAACTTTTGTATGGGAAAAGTCATCTCCGGTGAACTTTTGTATTGGGAAAGTCATCTCCGGTGAACTTTTGTATGGGAAAAATCATCTCCGGTGAACTTTTGTATTGGGAAAGTCATCTCCGGTGAACTTTTGTATGGGAAAAGTCATCTCCGGTGAACTTTTGTATTGGGAAAGTCATCTCCGGTGAACTTTTGTATTGGGAAAGTCATCTCCGGTGAACTTTTGTATGGGAAAAGTCATCTCCGGTGAACTTTTGTATTGGGAAAGTCATCTCCGGTGAACTTTTGTATTGGGAAAGTCATCTCCGGTGAACTTTTGTATGGGAAAAGTCATCTCCGGTGAACTTTTGTATTGGGAAAAGTCATCTCCGGTGAACTTTTGTATTGGGAAAGTCATCTCCGGTGAACTTTTGTATGGGAAAAGTCATCTCCGGTGAACTTTTGTATTGGGAAAGTCATCTCCGGTGAACTTTTGTATTGGGAAAGTCATCTCCGGTGAACTTTTGTACGGTGAACTTTTGTATGGGAAAAGTCATCTCCGGTGAACTTTTGTATTCCGGTGAACTTTTGTATTGGGAAAGTCATCTCCGGTGAACTTTTGTATGGGAAAAGTCATCTCCGGTGAACTTTTGTATTGGGAAACTCGGTGAACTTTTGTATTGGGAAAGTATCTCCGGTGAATGTATTCATCTCCGGTGAACTTTTGTATTGGGAAAAGTCATCTCCGGTGAACTTTTGTATTGGGAAAGTCATCTCCGGTGAACTTTTGTATTGGGAAAGTCATCTCCGGTGAACTTTTGTATTGGGAAAGTCATCTCCGGTGAACTTTTGTATTGGGAAAGTCATCTCCGGTGAACTTTTGTATTGGGAAAGTCATCTCCGGTGAACTTTTGTATTGGGAAAGTCATCTCCGGTGAACTTTTGTATGGGAAAAGTCATCTCCGGTGAACTTTTGTATTGGGAAAGTCATCTCCGGTGAACTTTTGTATGGGAAAAGTCATCTCCGGTGAACTTTTGTATGGGAAAAGTCATCTCCGGTGAACTTTTGTATTGGGAAAGTCATCTCCGGTGAACTTTTGTATTGGGAAAGTCATCTCCGGTGAACTTTTGTATGGGAAAAGTCATCTCCGGTGAACTTTTGTATTGGGAAAGTCATCTCCGGTGAACTTTTGTATTGGGAAAGTCATCTCCGGTGAACTTTTGTATTGGGAAAAGTCATCTCCGGTGAACTTTTGTATTGGGAAAGTCATGCCCGGTGAACTTTTGTATTGGGAAAGTCATCTCCGGTGAACTTTTGTATTGGGAAAGTCATCTCCGGTGAACTTTTGTATTGGGAAAGTCGTGCACGGTGAACTTTTGTATTGGGAAAGTCATCTCCGGTGAACTTTTGTATGGGAAAAGTCATCTCCGGTGAACTTTTGTATTGGGAAAGTCATCTCCGGTGAACTTTTGTATGGGAAAAGTCATCTCCGGTGAACTTTTGTATGGGAAAAGTCATCTCCGGTGAACTTTTGTATGGGAAAAGTCATCTCCGGTGAACTTTTGTATGGGAAAGTCATCTCCGGTGAACTTTTGTATTGGGAAAGTCATCTCCGGTGAACTTTTGTATGGGAAAAGTCATCTCCGGTGAACTTTTGTATTGGGAAAGTCATGCCCGGTGAACTTTTGTATGGGAAAAGTCATCTCCGGTGAACTTTTGTATTGGGAAAGTCATCTCCGGTGAACTTTTGTATGGGAAAAGTCATCTCCGGTGAACTTTTGTATTGGGAAAGTCATCTCCGGTGAACTTTTGTATTGGGAAAGTCATCTCCGGTGAACTTTTGTATTGGGAAAGTCATCTCCGGTGAACTTTTGTATGGGAAAAGTCATCTCCGGTGAACTTTTGTATTGGGAAAGTCATCTCCGGTGAACTTTTGTATTGGGAAAGTCATCTCCGGTGAACTTTTGTATGGGAAAAGTCATCTCCGGTGAACTTTTGTATTGGGAAAGTCATGCCCGGTGAACTTTTGTATGGGAAAAGTCATCTCCGGTGAACTTTTGTATTGGGAAAGTCATCTCCGGTGAACTTTTGTATGGGAAAAGTCATCTCCGGTGAACTTTTGTATGGGAAAAGTCATCTCCGGTGAACTTTTGTATTGGGAAAGTCATCTCCGGTGAACTTTTGTATTGGGAAAGTCATCTCCGGTGAACTTTTGTATGTGAAAAGTCATCTCCTGTGAACTTTTGTATTGGGAAAGTCATCTCCGGTGAACTTTTATATTGGGAAAGTCATCTCCGGTGAACTTTTGTATTGGGAAAGTCATCTCCGGAAAGTCATCTCCGGTGAACTTTTGTATTGGGAAAGTCATCTCCGGTGAACTTTTGTATTGGGAAAGTCATCTCCGGTGAACTTTTGTATGGGAAAAGTTATCTCCGGTGAACTTTTGTATTGGGAAAGTCATCTCCGGTGAACTTTTGTATTGGGAAAGTCATCTCCGGTGAACTTTTGTATGGGAAAAGTCATCTCCGGTGAACTTTTGTATGGGAAAAGTCATCTCCGGTGAACTTTTGTATTGGGAAAGTCATCTCCGGTGAACTTTTGTATTGGGAAAGTCATCTCCGGTGAACTTTTGTATGGGAAAAGTCATCTCCGGTGAACTTTTGTATGGGAAAAGTCATCTCCGGTGAACTTTTGTATGAGAAAAGTCATCTCCGGTGAACTTTTGTATGGGAAAGTCATCTCCGGTGAACTTTTGTATTGGGAAAGTCATGCCCGGTGAACTTTTGTATTGGGAAAGTCATGCCCGGTGAACTTTTGTATTGGGAAAGTCATATCCGGTGAACTTTTGTATTGGGAAAGTCATGCCGGTGAACTTTTGTATGGGAAAAGTCATCTCCGGTGAACTTTTGTATTGGGAAAGTCATCTCCGGTGAACTTTTGTATTGGGAAAGTCATCTCCGGTGAACTTTTGTATTGGGAAAGTCATCTCCGGTGAACTTTTGTATTGGGAAAGTCATCTCCGGTGAACTTTTGTATGGGAAAAGTCATCTCCGGTGAACTTTTGTATTGGGAAAGTCATCTCCGGTGAACTTTTGTATGGGAAAAGTCATCTCCGGTGAACTTTTGTATGGGAAAAGTCATCTCCGGTGAACTTTTGTATTGGGAAAGTCATCTCCGGTGAACTTTTGTATTGGGAAAGTCATCTCCGGTGAACTTTTGTATTGGGAAAGTCATCTCCGGTGAACTTTTGTATGGGAAAAGTCATCTCCGGTGAACTTTTGTATTGGGAAAGTCATCTCCGGTGAACTTTTGTATGGGAAAAGTCATCTCCGGTGAACTTTTGTATTGGGAAAGTCATCTCCGGTGAACTTTTGTATTGGGAAAGTCATCTCCGGTGAACTTTTGTATTGGGAAAGTCATCTCCGGTGAACTTTTGTATGGGAAAAGTCATCTCCGGTGAACTTTTGTATTGGGAAAGTCATCTCCGGTGAACTTTTGTATTGGGAAAGTCATCTCCGGTGAACTTTTGTATTGGGAAAGTCATCTCCGGTGAACTTTTGTATTGGGAAAGTCATGCCCGGTGAACTTTTGTATTGGGAAAGTCATCTCCGGTGAACTTTTGTATGGGAAAAGTCATCTCCGGTGAACTTTTGTATTGGGAAAGTCATCTCCGGTGAACTTTTTTATTGGGAAAGTCATCTCCGGTGAACTTTTGTATTGGGAAAGTCATCTCCGGTGAACTTTTGTATTGGGAAAGTCATGCCCGGTGAACTATTGTATTGGGAAAGTCATGCCCGGTGAACTTTTGTATTGGGAAAGTCATGCCCGGTGAACTTTTGTATTGGGAAAGTCATCTCCGGTGAACTTTTGTATTGGGAAAGTCATGCCCGGTGAACTTTTGTATTGGGAACGTCATCTCCGGTGAACTTTTGTATTGGGAAAGTCATCTCCGGTGAACTTTTGTATGGGAAAAGTCATCTCCGGTGAACTTTTGTATGGGAAAAGTCATCTCCGGTGAACTTTTGTATTGGGAAAGTCATCTCCGGTGAACTTTTGTATGGGAAAAGTCATCTCCGGTGAACTTTTGTATGGGAAAAGTCATCTCCGGTGAACTTTTGTATGGGAAAGTCATCTCCGGTGAACTTTTGTATTGGGAAAGTCATGCCCGGTGAACTTTTGTATTGGGAAAGTCATCTCCGGTGAACTTTTGTATTGGGAAAGTCATCTCCGGTGAACTTTTGTATGGGAAAAGTCATCTCCGGTGAACTTTTGTATTGGGAAAGTCATCTCCGGTGAACTTTTGTATTGGGAAAGTCATCTCCGGTGAACTTTTGTATTGGGAAAGTCATCTCCGGTGAACTTTTGTATGGGAAAAGTCATCTCCGGTGAACTTTTGTATTGGGAAAGTCATGCCCGGTGAACTTTTGTATTGGGAAAGTCATGCCCGGTGAACTTTTGTATGGGAAAAGTCATCTCCGGTGAACTTTTGTATGGGAAAAGTCATCTCCGGTGAACTATTGTTTTGGGAAAGTCATGCCCGGTGAACTTTTGTATTGGGAAAGTCATCTCCGGTGAACTTTTATATTGGAAAAGTCATGCCCGGTGAACTTTTGTATTGGGAAAGTCATCTCCGGTGAACTTTTGTATTGGGAAAGTCATGCCCGGTGAACTTTTGTATTGGGAAAGTCATCTCCGGTGAACTTTTGTATTGGGAAAGTCATCTCCGGTGAACTTTTGTATGGGAAAAGTCATCTCCGGTGAACTTTTGTATGGGAAAAGTCATCTCCGGTGAACTTTTGTATTGGGAAAGTCATCTCCGGTGAACTTTTGTATTGGGAAAGTCATCTCCGGTGAACTTTTGTATGGGAAAAGTCATCTCCGGTGAACTTTTGTATGGGAAAAGTCATCTTCGGTGAACTTTTGTGTTGGGAAAGTCATCTCCGGTGAACTTTTGTATGGGAAAAGTCATCTCCGGTGAACTTTTGTATTGGGAAAGTCATCTCCGGTGAACTTTTGTATTGGGAAAGTCATCTCCGGTGAACTTTTGTATGGGAAAAGTCATCTCCGGTGAACTTTTGTATTGGGAAAGTCATCTCCGGTGAACTTTTGTATTGGGAAAGTCATCTCCGGTGAACTTTTGTATGGGAAAAATCATCTCCGGTGAACTTTTATATTGGGAAAGTCATCTCCGGTGAACTTTTGTATTGGGAAAGTCATCTCCGGTGAACTTTTGTATTGGGAAAGTCATCTCCGGTGAACTTTTGTATGGGAAAAGTCATCTCCGGTGAACTTTTGTATTGGGAAAGTCATCTCCGGTGAACTTTTGTATGGGAAAAGTCATCTCCGGTGAACTTTTGTATGGGAAAAGTCATCTCCGGTGAACTTTTGTATTGGGAAAGTCATCTCCGGTGAACTTTTGTATTGGGAAAGTCATCTCCGGTGAACTTTTGTATGGGAAAAGTCATCTCCGGTGAACTTTTGTATTGGAAAAGTCATGCCCGGTGAACTTTTGTATTGGGAAAGTCATCTCCGGTGAACTTTTGTATTGGGAAAGTCATCTCCGGTGAAATTTTGTATGGGAAAAGTCATCTCCGGTGAACTTTTGTATTGGGAAAGTCATCTCCGGTGAACTTTTGTATGGGAAAAGTCATCTCCGGTGAACTATTGTATTGGGAAAGTCATGCCCGGTGAACTTTTGTATTGGGAAAGTCATGCCCGGTGAACTTTTGTATTGGGAAAGTCATCTCCGGTGAACTTTTATATTGGAAAAGTCATGCCCGGTGAACTTTTGTATTGGGAAAGTCATCTCCGGTGAACTTTTGTATTGGGAAAGTCATGCCCGGTGAACTTTTGTATTGGGAAAGTCATGCCCGGTGAACTATTGTATTGGGAAAGTCATGCCCGGTGAACTTTTGTATTGGGAAAGTCATCTCCGGTGAACTTTTATATTGGAAAAGTCATGCCCGGTGAACTTTTGTATTGGGAAAGTCATCTCCGGTGAACTTTTGTATTGGGAAAGTCATGCCCGGTGAACTTTTGTATTGGGAAAGTCATGCCCGGTGAACTTTTGTATTGGGAAAGTCATCTCCGGTGAACTTTTGTATTGGGAAAGTCATCTCCGGTGAACTTTTGTATTGGGAAAGTCATCTCCGGTGAACTTTTGTATGGGAAAAGTCATCTCCGGTGAACTTTTGTATTGGGAAAGTCATCTCCGGTGAACTTTTGTATTGGGAAAGTCATCTCCGGTGAACTTTTGTATTGGGAAAGTCATCTCCGGTGAACTTTTGTATTGGGAAAGTCATCTCCGGTGAACTTTTCTATGGGAAAAGTCATCTCCGGTGAACTTTTGTATGGGAAAAGTCATCTCCGGTGAACTTTTGTATTGGGAAAGTCATCTCCGGTGAACTTTTGTATTGGGAAAGTCATCTCCGGTGAACTTTTGTATGGGAAAAGTCATCTCCGGTGAACTTTTATATTGGGAAAGTCATCTCCGGTGAACTTTTGTATTGGGAAAGTCATCTCCGGTGAACTTTTGTATTGGGAAAGTCATCTCCGGTGAACTTTTGTATGGGAAAAGTCATCTCCGGTGAACTTTTGTATTGGGAAAGTCATCTCCGGTGAACTTTTGTATTGGGAAAGTCATCTCCGGTGAACTTTTGTATGGGAAAAGTCATCTCCGGTGAACTTTTGTATTGGGAAAGTCATCTCCGGTGAACTTTTGTATTGGGAAAGTCATCTCCGGTGAACTTTTGTATGGGAAAAGTCATCTCCGGTGAACTTTTGTATTGGGAAAGTCATCTCCGGTGAACTTTTGTATTGTGAAAGTCATGCCCGGTGAACTTTTGTATTGGGAAAGTCATCTCCGGTGAACTTTTGTATGGGAAAAGTCATCTCCGGTGAACTTTTGTATTGGGAAAGTCATGCCCGGTGAACTATTGTATTGGGAAAGTCATGCCCGGTGAACTTTTGTATTGGGAAAGTCATGCCCGGTGAACTTTTGTATTGGGAAAGTCATCTCCGGTGAACTTTTGTATTGGGAAAGTCATCTCCGGTGAACTTTTGTATTGGGAAAGTCATCTCCGGTGAACTTTTGTATGGGAAAGTCATCTCCGGTGAACTTTTGTATGGGAAAAGTCATCTCCGGTGAACTTTTGTATGGGAAAAGTCATCTCCGGTGAACTTTTGTATTGGGAAAGTCATCTCCGGTGAACTTTTGTATGGGAAAAGTCATCTCCGGTGAACTTTTCTATTGGGAAAGTCATCTCCGGTGAACTTTTGTATGGGAAAAGTCATCTCCGGTGAACTTTTGTATGGGAAAAGTCATCTCCGGTGAACTTTTGTATTGGGAAAGTCATGCCCGGTGAACTTTTGTATTGGGAAAGTCATCTCCGGTGAACTTTTGTATTGGGAAAGTCATCTCCGGTGAACTTTTGTATGGGAAAAGTCATCTCCGGAGAACTTTTGTATTGGGAAAGTCATCTCCGGTGAACTTTTGTATGGGAAAAGTCATCTCCGGTGAACTTTTGTATTGGGAAAGTCATCTCCGGTGAACTTTTGTATTGGGAAAGTCATGCCCGGTGAACTTTTGTATGGGAAAAGTCATCTCCGG
>NW_027412058.1:0-75332 GCF_047663935.1 Musca autumnalis
ATGCCCGGTGAACTTTTGTATTGGGAAAGTCATGCCCGGTGATCTTTTGTATTGGGAAAGTCATGCCCGGTGAACTTTTGTATTGGGAAAAGTCATGCCCGGTCAACTTTTGTATTGGGAAAGTCATGCCCGGTCAACTTTTGTATTGGGAAAGTCATGCCCGGTGAACTTTTGTATTGGGAAAGTCATGCCCGGTGAACTTTTGTATTGGGAAAGTCATGCCCGTTGAACTTTTGTATGGGAAAAGTCATGCCCGGTCAACTTTTGTATTGGGAAAGTCATGCCCGGTCAACTTTTGTATGGGAAAAGTCATGCCCGGTGAACTTTTGTATTGGGAAAGTCATGCCCGGTGATCTTTTGTACTGGAAAGTCATGCCCGGTGAACTTTTGTATTGGGAAAGTCATGCCCGGTGAACTTTTGTATTGGGAAAGTCATGCCCGGTGATCTTTTGTACTGGGAAAGTCATGCCCGGTGAACTCTTGTATGGGAAAAGTCATGCCCGGTGAACTCTTGTATGGGAAAAGTCATGCCCGGTGAACTTTTGTATTGGGAAAGTCATGCCCGGTGAACTTTTGTACTGGGAAAGTCATGCCCGGTGAACTTTTGTATTGGGAAAGTCATGCCCGGTGAACTTTTGTACTGGGAAAGTCATGCCCGGTGAACTTTTGTATTGGGAAAGTCATGCCCGGTGAACATTTGTACTGGGAAAGTCATGCCCGGTCAACTTTTGTATTGGGAAAGTCATGCCCGGTGAACTTTTGTACTGGGAAAGTTATGCCCGGTGAACTTTTGTATTGGGAAAGTCATGCCCGGTGAACTTTTGTATTGGGAAAGTCATGCCCGGTGAACTTTTGTATTGGGAAAGTCATGCCCGGTGAACATTTGTACTGGGAAAGTCATGCCCGGTCAACTTTTGTATTGGGAAAGTCATGCCCGGTGAACTTTTGTACTGGGAAAGTTATGCCCGGTGAACTTTTGTATTGGGAAAGTCATGCCCGGTCAACTTTTGTACTGGGAAAGTCATGCCCGGTGAACTTTTGTATTGGGAAAGTCATGCCCGGTGAACATTTGTACTGGGAAAGTCATGCCCGGTCAACTTTTGTATTGGGAAAGTCATGCCCGGTGATCTTTTGTACTGGGAAAGTTATGCCCGGTGAACTTTTGTATTGGGAAAGTCATGCCCGGTGAACTTTTGTATTGGGAAAGTCATGCCCGGTGAACTTTTGTATTGGGAAAGTCATGCCCGGTGAACTTTTTGTACTGGGAAAGTCATGCCCGGTGAACTTTTGCATTGGGAAAGTCATGCCCGGTCAACTTTTGTATTGGGAAAGTCATGCCCGGTCAACTTTTGTATTGGGAAAGTCATGCCCGGTGAACTTTTGTATTGGGAAATTCATGCCCGGTGAACTTTTGTATGGGAAAAGTCATGCCCGGTGAACTTTTGTATTGGGAAAGTCATGCCCGGTGAACTTTTGTATTGGGAAAGTCATGCCCGGTGAACTTTTGTACTGGGAAAGTCATGCCCGGTGAACTTTTGTACTGAGAAAGTCATGCCCGGTGAACTTTTGTACTGTGAAAGTCATGCCCGGTCAACTTTTGTATTGGGAAAGTCATGCCCGGTGATCTTTGGTACTGGGAAAGTCATGCCCGGTCAACTTTTGTATTGGGAAAGTCATGCCCGGTGAACTTTTGTATGGGAAAAGTCATGCCCGGTGAACTTTTGTATTGGGAAAGTCATGCCCGGTGAACTTTTGTATTGGGAAAGTCATGCCCGGTCATCTTTTGTATTGGGAAAGTCATGCCCGGTGATCTTTTGTACTGGGAAAGTCATGCCCGGTGAACTTTTGTATTGGGAAAGTCATGCCCGGTAAACTTTGGTTTGGGAAAAGTCATGCCCGGTGAACTTATGTATGGGAAAAGTCATGCCCGGTGAACTTTTGTACTGGGAAAGTCATGCCCGGTCAACTTTTGTATTGGGAAGTCATGCCCGGTGATCTTTTGTACTGGGAAGGTCATGCCCGGTGAACTTTTGTATTGGGAAAGTCATGCCCGGTGAACTTTTGTACTGGGAAAGTCATGCCCGGTGAACTTTTGTACTGGGAAAGTCATGCCCGGTGAACTTTTGTATGGGAAAGTCATGCCCGGTGAATTTTGTATTGGGAAAGTCATGCCCGGTGAACTTTTGTATTGGGAAAGTCATGCCCGGTGAACTTTTGTATTGGGAAAGTCATGCCCGGTCAACTTTTGTATTGGGAAAGTCATGCCCGGTGATCTTTTGTACTGGGAAAGTCATGCCCGGTGAACTTTTGTATGGGAAAAGTCATGCCCGGTGATATTTTGTACTGGGAAAGTCATGCCCGGTGAACTTTTGTATTGGGAAAGTCATGCCCGGTGATCTTTTGTATGGGAAAGTCATGCCCGGTGAACTTTTGTATTGGGAAAGTCATGCCCGGTGATCTTTTGTACTGGAAAAGTCATGCCCGGTGAACTTTTGTATGGGGAAAGTCATGCCCGGTGAACTTTTGTATTGGGAAAGTCATGCCCGGTGAACATTTGTACTGGGAAAGTCATGCCCGGTCAACTTTTGTATTGGGAAAGTCATGCCCGGTGATCTTTTGTACTGGGAAAGTCATGCCCGGTGAACTTTTGTATTGGGAAAGTCATGCCCGGTGAACTTTTGTATTGGGAAAGTCATGCCCGGTGAACTTTTGTATTGGGAAAGTCATGCCCGGTGATCTTTTGTATTGGGAAAGTCATGCCCGGTGAACTTTTGTACTGGGAAAGTCATGCCCGGTCAACTTTTGTATTGGGAAAGTCATGCCCGGTGATCTTTTGTACTGGGAAAGTCATGCCCGGTGAACTTTTGTATTGGGAAAGTCATGCCCGGTGAACTTTTGTATTGAGAAAGTCATGCCCGGTGAACATTTGTACTGGGAAAGTCATGCCCGGTCAACTTTTGTATTGGGAAAGTCATGCCCGGTGATCTTTTGTACTGGGAAAGTCATGCCCGGTGAACTTTTGTATTGGGAAAGTCATGCCCGGTGAACTTTTGTATTGGGAAAGTCATGCCCGGTGAACTTTTGTATTGGGAAAGTCATGCCCGGTGAACTTTTGTATTGGGAAAGTCATGCCCGGTGAACTTTTGTTCTGGGAAAGTCATGCCCGGTCAACTTTTGTATTGGGAAAGTCATGCCCGGTGATCTTTCGTACTGGGAAAGTCATGCCCGGTGAACTTTTGTATTGGGAAAGTCATGCCCAGTGAACTTTTGTATTGGGAAAGTCATGCCCGGTGAACTTTTGTATTGGGAAAGTCATGCCCGGTGAACTTTTGTGTTGGGAAAGCCAAGCTCGGTCAACTTTTTTATGGGAAAATCATGCCCGGTGAACTTTTGTATTGGGATAGTCATGCCCGGTGAACTTTTTGTATGGGAAAAGTCATGCCCGGTGAATTTTGTATTGGGAAAGTCATGCCCGGTGAACTTTTGTATTGGGAAAGTCATGCCCTGTGAACTTTTGTATTGGGAAAGTCATGCCCGGTCAACTTTTGTATTGGGAAATACATGCCCGGTGATCTTTTGTACTGGGAAAGTCATGCCCGGTGAACTTTTGTATGGGAAAAGTCATGCCCGGTGATATTTTGTACTGGGAAAGTCATGCCCGGTGAACTTTTGTATTGGGAAAGTCATGCCCGGTGATCTTTTGTACTGGGAAAGTCATGCCCGGTGAACTTTTGTATTGGGAAAGTCATGCCCGGTGATCTTTTGTACTGGGAAAGTCATGCCCGGTGAACTTTTGTATGGGAAAAGTCATGCCCGGTGAACTTTTGTATTGGGAAAGTTATGCCCGGTGAACTTTTGTATTGGGAAAGTCATGCCCGGTGATCTTTTGTACTGGGAAAGTCATGCCCGGTGAACTTTTGTATTGGGAAAGTCATGCCCGGTGATCTTTTGTACTGGGAAAGTCATGCCCGGTGAACTTTTGTATTGGGAAAGTCATGCCCGGTGAACTTTTGTATTGGGAAAGTCATGCCCGGTGAACATTTGTACTGGGAAAGTCATGCCCGGTCAACTTTTGTATTGGGAAAGTCATGCCCGGTGATCTTTTGTACTGGGAAAGTCATGCCCGGTGAACTTTTGTATTGGGAAAGTCATGCCCGGTGAACTTTTGTATTGGGAAAGTCATGCCCGGTGAACTTTTGTATTGGGAAAGTCATGCCCGGTGATCTTTTGTATTGGGAAAGTCATGCCCGGTGAACTTTTGTACTGGGAAAGTCATGCCCGGTCAACTTTTGTATTGGGAAAGTCATGCCCGGTGATCTTTTGTACTGGGAAAGTCATGCCCGGTGAACTTTTGTATTGGGAAAGTCATGCCCGGTGAACTTTTGTATTGGGAAAGTCATGCCCGGTGAACATTTGTACTGGGAAAGTCATGCCCGGTCAACTTTTGTATTGGGAAAGTCATGCCCGGTGATCTTTTGTACTGGGAAAGTCATGCCCGGTGAACTTTTGTATTGGGAAAGTCATGCCCGGTGAACTTTTGTATTGGGAAAGTCATGCCCGGTGAACTTTTGTATTGGGAAAGTCATGCCCGGTGAACTTTCGTTCTGGGAAAGTCATGCCCGGTCAACTTTTGTATTGGGAAAGTCATGCCCGGTGATCTTTCGTACTGGGAAAGTCATGCCCGGTGAACTTTTGTATTGGGAAAGTCATGCCCAGTGAACTTTTGTATTGGGAAAGTCATGCCCGGTGAACTTTTGTATTGGGAAAGTCATGCCCGGTGAACTTTTGTGTTGGGAAAGCCATGCTCGGTCAACTTTTGTATGGGAAAATCATGCCCGGTGAACTTTTGTATTGGGAAAGTCATGCCCGGTGAACTTTTGCATGGGAAAAGTCATGCCCGATGAACTTTCGTATGGGAAAAGTCATGCCCGGTGATCTTTTGTATTGGGAAAGTCATGCCCGATGAACTTTTGTATGGGAAAGTCATGCCCGGTAAACTTTTGTATTGGGAAAGTCATGCCCGGTCAACTTTTGTATTGGGAAAGTCATGCCCGGTGAACTTTTGTATGGGAAAAGTCATGCCCGGTGAACTTTTGTATTGGGAAAGTCATGCCCGGTGAACTTTTGTATTGGGAAAGTCATGACCGGTGATCTTTTGTATTGGGAAAGTCATGCCCGGTGAACTTTTGTATTGGGAAAGTCATGCCCGGTGATCTTTTGTACTGGGAAAGTCATGCCCGGTGAACTTTTGTATTGGGAAAGTCATGCCCGGTGAACTTTTGTATTGGGAAAGTCATGCCCGGTGAACATTTGTACTGGGAAAGTCATGCCCGGTCAACTTTTGTATTGGGAAAGTCATGCCCGGTGATCTTTTGTACTGGGAAAGTCATGCCCGGTGAACTTTTGTATTGGGAAAGTCATGCCCGGCCAACTTTTGTATTGGGAAAGTCATGCCCGGTGAACATTTGTACTGGGAAAGTCATGCCCGGTCAACTTTTGTATTGGGAAAGTCATGCCCGGTTAACTTTTGTACTGGGAAAGTCATGCCCGGTGAACTTTTGTATTGGGAAAGTCATGCCCGGTGAACTTTTGTATTGGGAAAGTCATGCCCGGTCAACTTTTGTATTGGGAAAGTCATGCCCGGTGAACTTTTGTATTGGGAAAGTCATGCCCGGTGAACTTTTGTATTGGGAAAGTCATGCCCGGTGAAGTTTTGTACTGGGAAAGTCATGCCCGGTGAACTTTTGTATTGGGAAAGTCATGCCCGGTGAACTTTTGTACTGGGAAAATCATGCCCGGTGAACTTTTGTATTGGGAAAGTCATGCCCGGTGAACTTTTGTATTGGGAAAGTCATGCCCGGTCAACTTTTGTATTGGGAAAGTCATGCCCGGTCAACTTTTGTATTGGGAAAGTCATGCCCGGTGATCTTTTGTACTGGGAAAGTCATGCCCGGTGAACTTTTGTATTGGGAAAGTCATGCCCGGCCAACTTTTGTATTGGGAAAGTCATGCCCGGTGAACATTTGTACTGGGAAAGTCATGCCCGGTCAACTTTTGTATTGGGAAAGTCATGCCCGGTTAACTTTTGTACTGGGAAAGTCATGCCCGGTGAACTTTGTATTGGGAAAGTCATGCCCGGTGAACTTTTGTATTGGGAAAGTCATGCCCGGTCAACTTTTGTATTGGGAAAGTCATGCCCGGTGAACTTTTGTATTGGGAAAGTCATGCCCGGTGAACTTTTGTATTGGGAAAGTCATGCCCGGTGAAGTTTTGTACTGGGAAAGTCATGCCCGGTGAACTTTTGTATTGGGAAAGTCATGCCCGGTGAACTTTTGTACTGGGAAAATCATGCCCGGTGAACTTTTGTATTGGGAAAGTCATGCCCGGTGAACTTTTTGTATTGGGAAAGTCATGCCCGGTGATCTTTTGTACTGGGAAAGTCATGCCCGGTCAACTTTTGTATCGGGAAAGTCATGCCCGGTGATCTTTTGTATTGGGAAAGTCATGCCCGGTGAACTTTTGTATTGGGAAAGTCATGCCCGGTGAACTTTTGTATTGGGAAAGTCATGCCCGGTGAACTTTTGTATTGGGAAAGTCATGCCCGGTCAACTTTTGTATTGGGAAAGTCATGCCCGGTGAACTTTTGTATGGGAAAAGTCATGCCCGGTGAACTTTTGTATTGGGAAAGTCATGCCCGGTGAACTTTTGTATTGGGAAAGTCATGCCCGGTGATCTTTTGTACTGGGAAAGTCATGCCCGGTCAACTTTTGTATCGGGAAAGTCATGCCCGGTGATCTTTTGTATTGGGAAAGTCATGCCCGGTGAACTTTTGTATTGGGAAAGTCATGCCCAGTGAACTTTTGTATTGGGAAAGTCATGCCCGGTGAACTTTTGTATTGGGAAAGTCATGCCCGGTGAACTTTTGTGTTGGGAAAGCCAAGCTCGGTCAACTGTTTTATGGGAAAATCATGCCCGGTGAACTTTTGTATTGGGATAGTCATGCCCGGTGAACTTTTGTATGGGAAAAGTCATGCCCGGTGAATTTTGTATTGGGAAAGTCATGCCCGGTGAACTTTTGTATTGGGAAAGTCATGCCCTGTGAACTTTTGTATTGGGAAAGTCATGCCCGGTCAACTTTTGTATTGGGAAAGTCATGCCCGGTGATCTTTTGTACTGGGAAAGTCATGCCCGGTGAACTTTTGTATGGGAAAAGTCATGCCCGGTGATATTTTGTACTGGGAAAGTCATGCCCGGTGAACTTTTGTATTGGGAAAGTCATGCCCGGTGATCTTTTGTACTGGGAAAGTCATGCCCGGTGAACTTTTGTATTGGGAAAGTCATGCCCGGTGATCTTTTGTACTGGGAAAGTCATGCCCGGTGAACTTTTGTATGGGAAAAGTCATGCCCGGTGAACTTTTGTATTGGGAAAGTTATGCCCGGTGAACTTTTGTATTGGGAAAGTCATGCCCGGTGATCTTTTGTACTGGGAAAGTCATGCCCGGTGAACTTTTGTATTGGGAAAGTCATGCCCGGTGATCTTTTGTACTGGGAAAGTCATGCCCGGTGAACTTTTGTATTGTGAAAGTCATGCCCGGTGAACTTTTGTATTGGGAAAGTCATGCCCGGTGAACATTTGTACTGGGAAAGTCATGCCCGGTCAACTTTTGTATTGGGAAAGTCATGCCCGGTGATCTTTTGTACTGGGAAAGTCATGCCCGGTGAACTTTTGTATTGGGAAAGTCATGCCCGGTGAACTTTTGTATTGGGAAAGTCATGCCCGGTGAACTTTTGTATTGGAAAGTCATGCCCGGTGATCTTTTGTATTGGGAAAGTCATGCCCGGTGAACTTTTGTACTGGGAAAGTCATGCCCGGTCAACTTTTGTATTGGGAAAGTCATGCCCGGTGATCTTTTGTACTGGGAAAGTCATGCCCGGTGAACTTTTGTATTGGGAAAGTCATGCCCGGTGAACTTTTGTATTGGGAAAGTCATGCCCGGTGAACATTTGTACTGGGAAAGTCATGCCCGGTCAACTTTTGTATTGGGAAAGTCATGCCCGGTGATCTTTTGTACTGGGAAAGTCATGCCCGGTGAACTTTTGTATTGGGAAAGTCATGCCCGGTGAACTTTTGTATTGGGAAAGTCATGCCCGGTGAACTTTTGTATTGGGAAAGTCATGCCCGGTGAACTTTCGTTCTGGGAAAGTCATGCCCGGTCAACTTTTGTATTGGGAAAGTCATGCCCGGTGATCTTTCGTACTGGGAAAGTCATGCCCGGTGAACTTTTGTATTGGGAAAGTCATGCCCAGTGAACTTTTGTATTGGGAAAGTCATGCCCGGTGAACTTTTGTATTGGGAAAGTCATGCCCGGTGAACTTTTGTGTTGGGAAAGCCATGCTCGGTCAACTTTTGTATGGGAAAATCATGCCCGGTGAACTTTTGTATTGGGAAAGTCATGCCCGGTGAACTTTTGCATGGGAAAAGTCATGCCCGATGAACTTTCGTATGGGAAAAGTCATGCCCGGTGATCTTTTGTATTGGGAAAGTCATGCCCGGTGAACTTTTGTATGGGAAAGTCATGCCCGGTAAACTTTTGTATTGGGAAAGTCATGCCCGGTCAACTTTTGTATTGGGAAAGTCATGCCCGGTGAACTTTTGTATGGGAAAAGTCATGCCCGGTGAACTTTTGTATTGGGAAAGTCATGCCCGGTGAACTTTTGTATTGGGAAAGTCATGACCGGTGATCTTTTGTATTGGGAAAGTCATGCCCGGTGAACTTTTGTATTGGGAAAGTCATGCCCGGTGATCTTTTGTACTGGGAAAGTCATGCCCGGTGAACTTTTGTATTGGGAAAGTCATGCCCGGTGAACTTTTGTATTGGGAAAGTCATGCCCGGTGAACATTTGTACTGGGAAAGTCATGCCCGGTCAACTTTTGTATTGGGAAAGTCATGCCCGGTGATCTTTTGTACTGGGAAAGTCATGCCCGGTGAACTTTTGTATTGGGAAAGTCATGCCCGGCCAACTTTTGTATTGGGAAAGTCATGCCCGGTGAACATTTGTACTGGGAAAGTCATGCCCGGTCAACTTTTGTATTGGGAAAGTCATGCCCGGTTAACTTTTGTACTGGGAAAGTCATGCCCGGTGAACTTTTGTATTGGGAAAGTCATGCCCGGTGAACTTTTGTATTGGGAAAGTCATGCCCGGTCAACTTTTGTATTGGGAAAGTCATGCCCGGTGAACTTTTGTATTGGGAAAGTCATGCCCGGTGAACTTTTGTATTGGGAAAGTCATGCCCGGTGAAGTTTTGTACTGGGAAAGTCATGCCCGGTGAACTTTTGTATTGGGAAAGTCATGCCCGGTGAACTTTTGTACTGGGAAAATCATGCCCGGTGAACTTTTGTATTGGGAAAGTCATGCCCGGTGAACTTTTGTATTGGGAAAGTCATGCCCGGTGATCTTTTGTACTGGGAAAGTCATGCCCGGTCAACTTTTGTATCGGGAAAGTCATGCCCGGTGATCTTTTGTATTGGGAAAGTCATGCCCGGTGAACTTTTGTATTGGGAAAGTCATGCCCGGTGAACTTTTGTATTGGGAAAGTCATGCCCGGTGAACTTTTGTATTGGGAAAGTCATGCCCGGTCAACTTTTGTATTGGGAAAGTCATGCCCGGTGAACTTTTGTATGGGAAAAGTCATGCCCGGTGAACTTTTGTATTGGGAAAGTCATGCCCGGTCAACTTTTGTTTTGTTAAAGTCATGCCCGGTGAACTTTTGTATGGGAAAAGTCATGCCCGGTGAACTTTTGTATTGGGAAAGTCATGCCCGGTGATCTTTTGTATTGGGAAAGTCATGCCCGGTGAACTTTTGTATTGGGAAAGTCATGCCCGGTGAACTTTTGTATTGGGAAAGTCATGCCCGGTGATCTTTTGTACTGGGAAAGTCATGCCCGGTGAACTTTTGTATTGGGAAAGTCATGCCCGGTCAACTTTTGTATTGGGAAAGTCATGCCCGGTCAACTTTTGTATTGGGAAAGTCATGCCCGGTGAACTTTTGTATTGGGAAAGTCATGCCCGGTGAACTTTTGTATTGGGAAAGTCATGCCCGGTGATCTTTTGTATTGGGAAAGTCATGCCTGGTGAACTTTTGTATTGGGAAAGTCATGCCCGGTGAACATTTGTACTGGGAAAGTCATGCCCGGTCAACTTTTGTATTGGGAAAGTCATGCCCGGTCAACTTTTGTATTGGGAAAGTCATGCCCGGTGAACTTTTGTATTGGGAAAGTCATGCCCGGTGAACTTTTGTATTGGGAAAGTCATACCCGGTGAACTTTTGTATTGGGAAAGTCATGCCCGGTGAACTTATGTACTGAGAAAGTCATGCCCGGTGAACTTTTGTATTGGGAAAGTCATGCCCGGTGAACTTTTGTATTGGGAAAGTCATGCCCGGTCAACTTTTGTATTGGGAAAGTCATGCCCGGTGATCTTTTGTACTGGGAAAGTCATGCCTGGTGAACTTTTGTATTGGGAAAGTCATGCCCGGTGAACTTTTGTATTGGGAAAGTCATGCCCGGTGATCTTTTGTACTGGGAAAGTCATGCCCGGTGAACTTTTGTATGGGAAAAGTCATGCCCGGTGAACTTTTGTATTGGGAAAGTCATGCCCGGTGAACTTTTGTATGGGAAAAGTCATGCCCGGTGATCTTTTGTACTGGGAAAGTCATGCCCGGTGATCTTTTGTACTGGGAAAGTCATGCCCGGTCAACTTTTGTATTGGGAAAGTCATGCCCGGTGAACTTTTGTATGGGAAAAGTCATGCCCGGTGATCTTTTGTACTGGGAAAGTCATGCCCGGTGAACTTTTGTATGGGAAAAGTCATGCCCGGTGAACTTTTGTATTGGGAAAGTCATGCCCGGTGAACTTTTGTATGGGAAAAGTCATGCCCGGTGATCTTTTGTACTGGGAAAGTCATGGCCGCTGATCTTTTGTACTGGGAAAGTCATGCCCGGTCAACTTTTGTATTGGGAAAGTCATGCCCGGTGATCTTTTGTACAGGGAAAGTCATGCCCGGTGAACTTTTGTACTGGGAAAGTCATGCCCGGTGAACTTTTGTATTGGGAAAGTCATGCCCGGTGAACTTTTGTATTGGGAAAGTCATGCCCGGTGAACTTTTGTATTGGGAAAGTCATGCCCGGTGAACTTTTGTATTGGGAAAGTCATGCCCGGTCAACTTTTGTATTGGGAAAGTCATGCCCGGTCAACTTTTGTATTGGGAAAGTCATGCCCGGTGAACTTTTGTATGGGAAAAGTCATGCCCGGTGAACTTTTGTATTGGGAAAGTCATGCCCGGTGAACTTTTGTATTGGGAAAGTCATGCCCGGTCAACTTTTGTATTGGGAAAGTCATGCCCGGTGAACTTTTGTATGGGAAAAGTCATGCCCGGTGAACTTTTGTATTGGGAAAGTCATGCCCGGTGATCTTTTGTATTGGGAAAGTCATGCCCGGTGAACTTTTGTATTGGGAAAGTCATGCAAGGTGAACTTTTGAATTGGGAAAGTCATGCCCGGTGAACTTTTGTATTGGGAAAGTCATGCCCGGTGAACTTTTGTATTGGGAAAGTCATGCAAGGTGAACTTTTGTATTGGGAAAGTCATGCCCGGTGAACTTTTGTATTGGGAAGGTCATGCCCGGTGAACTTTTGTATTGGGAAAGTCATGCCCGGTGAACTTTTGTACTGGGAATGTCATGCCCGGTGAACTTTTGTATTGGGAAAGTCATGCCCGGTGCACTTTTGTACTGGGAAAGTCATGCCCGGTGAACTTTTGTATTGGGAAAGTCATGCCCGGTGAACTTTTGTATTGGGAAAGTCATGCCCGGTGATCTTTTGTACTGGGAAAGTCATGCCCGGTCAACTTTTGTATTGGGAAAGTCATGCCCGGTGATCTTTTGTATTGGGAAAGTCATGCCCGGTGAACTTTTGTATTGGGAAAGTCATGCCCGGTGAACTTTTGTATTGGGAAAGTCATGCCCGGTGAACTTTTGTATTGGGAAAGTCATGCCCGGTGAACTTTTGTACTGGGAAAGTCATGCCCGGTGAACTTTTGTATTGGGAAAGTCATGCCCGGTGATCGTTTGTATTGGGAAAGTCATGCCCGGTGAACTTTTGTATTGGGAAAGTCATGCCCGGTGAACTTTTGTACTGGGAAAGTCATGCCCGGTCAACTTTTGTATTGGGAAAGTCATGCCCGGTGATCGTTTGTATTGGGAAAGTCATGCCCGGTGAACTTTTGTATTGGGAAAGTCATGCCCGGTGAACTTTTGTATTGGGAAAGTCATGCCCGGTGAACTTTAGTATTGGGAAAGTCATGCCCGGTGAACTTTTGTACTGGGAAAGTCATGCCCGGTGAACTTTTGTATTGGGAAAGTCATGCCCGGTGAACTTTTGTATTGGGAAAGTCATGCCCGGTGAACATTTGTACTGGGAAAGTCATGCCCGGTCAACTTTTGTATTGGGAAAGTCATGCCCGGTGATCTTTTGTACTGGGAAAGTCATGCCCGGTGAACTTTTGTATTGGGAAAGTCATGCCCGGTCAACTTTTGTATTGGGAAAGTCATGCCCGGTGAACATTTGTACTGGGAAAGTCATGCCCGGTCAACTTTTGTATTGGGAAAGTCATGCCCGGTTAACTTTTGTACTGGGAAAGTCATGCCCGGTGAACTTTTGTATTGGGAAAGTCATGCCCGGTGAACTTTTGTATTGGGAAAGTCATGCCCGGTCAACTTTTGTATTGGGAAAGTCATGCCCGGTGAACTTTTGTATTGGGAAAGTCATGCCCGGTGAACTTTTGTATTGGGAAAGTCATGCCCGGTGAAGTTTTGTACTGGGAAAGTCATGCCCGGTGAACTTTTGTATTGGGAAAGTCATGCCCGGTGAACTTTTGTACTGGGAAAGTCATGCCCGGTGAACTTTTGTATTGGGAAAGTCATGCCCGGTGAACTTTTGTATTGGGAAAGTCATGCCCGGTGATCTTTTGTACTGGGAAAGTCATGCCCGGTCAACTTTTGTATCGGGAAAGTCATGCCCGGTGATCTTTTGTATTGGGAAAGTCATGCCCGGTGAACTTTTGTATTGGGAAAGTCATGCCCGGTGAACTTTTGTATTGGGAAAGTCATGCCCGGTGAACTTTTGTATTGGGAAAGTCATGCCCGGTCAACTTTTGTATTGGGAAAGTCATGCCCGGTGAACTTTTGTATGGGAAAAGTCATGCCCGGTGAACTTTTGTATTGGGAAAGTCATGCCCGGTCAACTTTTGTTTTGGGAAAGTCATGCCCGGTGAACTTTTGTATGGGAAAAGTCATGCCCGGTGAACTTTTGTATTGGGAAAGTCATGCCCGGTGATCTTTTGTATTGGGAAAGTCATGCCCGGTGAACTTTTGTATTGGGAAAGTCATGCCCGGTGAACTTTTGTATTGGGAAAGTCATGCCCGGTGAACTTTTGTATTGGGAAAGTCATGCCCGGTGATCTTTTGTACTGGGAAAGTCATGCCCGGTGAACTTTTGTATTGGGAAAGTCATGCCCGGTCAACTTTTGTATTGGGAAAGTCATGCCCGGTCAACTTTTGTATTGGGAAAGTCATGCCCGGTGAACTTTTGTATTGGGAAAGTCATGCCCGGTGAACTTTTGTATTGGGAAAGTCATGCCCGGTGATCTTTTGTATTGGGAAAGTCATGCCTGGTGAACTTTTGTATTGGGAAAGTCATGCCCGGTGAACATTTGTACTGGGAAAGTCATGCCCGGTCAACTTTTGTATTGGGAAAGTCATGCCCGGTCAACTTTTGTATTGGGAAAGTCATGCCCGGTGAACTTTTGTATTGGGAAAGTCATGCCCGGTGAACTTTTGTATTGGGAAAGTCATACCCGGTGAACTTTTGTATTGGGAAAGTCATGCCCGGTGAACTTATGTACTGAGAAAGTCATGCCCGGTGAACTTTTGTATTGGGAAAGTCATGCCCGGTGAACTTTTGTATTGGGAAAGTCATGCCCGGTCAACTTTTGTATTGGGAAAGTCATGCCCGGTGATCTTTTGTACTGGGAAAGTCATGCCTGGTGAACTTTTGTATTGGGAAAGTCATGCCCGGTGAACTTTTGTATTGGGAAAGTCATGCCCGGTGATCTTTTGTACTGGGAAAGTCATGCCCGGTGAACTTTTGTATGGGAAAAGTCATGCCCGGTGAACTTTTGTATTGGGAAAGTCATGCCCGGTGAACTTTTGTATGGGAAAAGTCATGCCCGGTGATCTTTTGTACTGGGAAAGTCATGCCCGGTGATCTTTTGTACTGGGAAAGTCATGCCCGGTCAACTTTTGTATTGGGAAAGTCATGCCCGGTGAACTTTTGTATGGGAAAAGTCATGCCCGGTGATCTTTTGTACTGGGAAAGTCATGCCCGGTGAACTTTTGTATGGGAAAAGTCATGCCCGGTGAACTTTTGTATTGGGAAAGTCATGCCCGGTGAACTTTTGTATGGGAAAAGTCATGCCCGGTGATCTTTTGTACTGGGAAAGTCATGGCCGGTGATCTTTTGTACTGGGAAAGTCATGCCCGGTCAACTTTTGTATTGGGAAAGTCATGCCCGGTGATCTTTTGTACAGGGAAAGTCATGCCCGGTGAACTTTTGTACTGGGAAAGTCATGCCCGGTGAACTTTTGTATTGGGAAAGTCATGCCCGGTGAACTTTTGTATTGGGAAAGTCATGCCCGGTGAACTTTTGTATTGGGAAAGTCATGCCCGGTGAACTTTTGTATTGGGAAAGTCATGCCCGGTCAACTTTTGTATTGGGAAAGTCATGCCCGGTCAACTTTTGTATTGGGAAAGTCATGCCCGGTGAACTTTTGTATTGGGAAAGTCATGCAAGGTGAACTTTTGAATTGGGAAAGTCATGCCCGGTGAACTTTTGTATTGGGAAAGTCATGCCCGGTGAACTTTTGTATTGGGAAAGTCATGCAAGGTGAATTTTTGTATTGGGAAAGTCATGCCCGGTGAACTTTTGTATTGGGAAGGTCATGCCCGGTGAACTTTTGTATTGGGAAAGTCATGCCCGGTGAACTTTTGTACTGGGAAAGTCATGCCCGGTGAACTTTTGTATTGGGAAAGTCATGCCCGGTGCACTTTTGTACTGGGAAAGTCATGCCCGGTGAACTTTTGTATTGGGAAAGTCATGCCCGGTGAACTTTTGTATTGGGAAAGTCATGCCCGGTGATCTTTTGTACTGGGAAAGTCATGCCCGGTCAACTTTTGTATTGGGAAAGTCATGCCCGGTGATCTTTTGTATTGGGAAAGTCATGCCCGGTGAACTTTTGTATTGGGAAAGTCATGCCCGGTGAACTTTTGTATTGGGAAAGTCATGCCCGGTGAACTTTTGTATTGGGAAAGTCATGCCCGGTGAACTTTTGTACTGGGAAAGTCATGCCCGGTGAACTTTTGTATTGGGAAAGTCATGCCCGGTGAACTTTTGTATGGGAAAAGTCATGCCCGGTGAACTTTTGTACTGGGAAAGTCATGCCCGGTCAACTTTTGTATTGGGAAAGTCATGCCCGGTGATCTTTTGTATTGGGAAAGTCATGCCCGGTGAACTTTTGTATTGGGAAAGTCATGCCCGGTGAACTTTTGTATTGGGAAAGTCATGCCCGGTGAACTTTAGTATTGGGAAAGTCATGCCCGGTGAACTTTTGTACTGGGAAAGTCATGCCCGGTGAACTTTTGTATGGGAAAAGTCATGCCCGGTGAACTTTTGTATGGGAAAAGTCATGCCAGGTGAACTTTTGTATTGGGAAAGTCATGCCCGGTGAACTTTTGTATGGGAAAAGTCATGCCCGGTGAACTTTTGTATTGGGAAAGTCATGCCCGGTGAACTTTTGTATTGGGAAAGTCATGCCCGGTCAACTTTTGTATTGGGAAAGTCATGCCCGGTGAACTTTTGTATGGGAAAAGTCATGCCCGGTGAACTTTTGTATTGGGAAAGTCATGCCCGGTGAACTTTTGTATTGGGAAAGTCATGCCCGGTGAACTTTTGTATTGGGAAAGTCATGCAAGGTGAACTTTTGAATTGGGAAAGTCATGCCCGGTGAACTTTTGTATTGGGAAAGTCATGCCCGGTGAACTTTTGTATTGGGAAAGTCATGCCCGGTGAACTTTTGTATTGGGAAAGTCATGCCCGGTGAACTTTTGTATTGGGAAGGTCATGCCCGGTGAACTTTTGTATTGGGAAAGTCATGCCCGGTGAACTTTTGTACTGGGAAAGTCATGCCCGGTGAACTTTTGTATTGGGAAAGTCATGCCCGGTGAACTTTTGTACTGGGAAAGTCATGCCCGGTGAACTTTTCTATTGGGAAAGTCATGCCCGGTGAACTTTTGTATTGGGAAAGTCATGCCCGGTGATCTTTTGTACTGGGAAAGTCATGCCCGGTCAACTTTTGTATTGGGAAAGTCATGCCCGGTGATCTTTTGTATTGGGAAAGTCATGCCCGGTGAACTTTTGTATTGGGAAAGTCATGCCCGGTGAACTTTTGTATTGGGAAAGTCATGCCCGGTGAACTTTTGTATTGGTAAAGTCATGCCCGGTGAACTTTTGTACTGGGAAAGTCATGCCCGGTGAACTTTTGTATTGGGAAAGTCATGCCCGGTGAACTTTTGTATGGGAAAAGTCATGCCCGGTGAACTTTTGTACTGGGAAAGTCATGCCCGGTCAACTTTTGTATTGGGAAAGTCATGCCCGGTGATCTTTTGTATTGGGAAAGTCATGCTCGGTGAACTTTTGTATTGGGAAAGTCATGCCCGGTGAACTTTTGTATTGGGAAAGTCATGCCCGGTGAACTTTAGTATTGGGAAAGTCATGCCCGGTGAACTTTTGTACTGGGAAAGTCATGCCCGGTGAACTTTTGTATGGGAAAAGTCATGCCCGGTGAACTTTTGTATGGGAAAAGTCATGCCCGGTGAACTTTTGTATTGGGAAAGTCATGCCCGGTGAACTTTTGTATGGGAAAAGTCATGCCCGGTGATCTTTTGTACTGGGAAAGTCATGCCCGGTGATCTTTTGTACTGGGAAAGTCATGCCCGGTCAACTTTTGTATTGGGAAAGTCATGCCCGGTGATCTTTTGTACTGGGAAAGTCATGCCCGGTGAACTTTTGTACTGGGAAAGTCATGCCCGGTGAACTTTTGTATTGGGAAAGTCATGCCCGGTGAACTTTTGTATTGGGAAAGTCATGCCCGGTGAACTTTTGTATTGGGAAAGTCATGCCCGGTGAACTTTTATATTGGGAAAGTCATGCCCGGTGAACTTTTGTATTGGGAAAGTCATGCCCGGTGAACTTTTGTATTGGGAAAGTCATGCCCGGTGAACTTTTGTATTGGGAAAGTCATGCCCGGTGAACTTTTGTACTGGGAAAGTCATGCCCGGTGAACTTTTGTATTGGGAAAGTCATGCCCGGTGAACTTTTGTATTGGGAAAGTCATGCCCGGTCAACTTTTGTATTGGGAAAGTCATGCCCGGTCAACTTTTGTATTGGGAAAGTCATGCCCGGTGAACTTTTGTACTGGGAAAGTCATGCCCGGTGAACTTTTGTATTGGGAAAGTCATGCCCGGTGAACTTTTGTATTGGGAAAGTCATGCCCGGTCAACTTTTGTATGGGAAAAGTCATGCCCGGTCAACTTTTGTATGGGAAAAGTCATGCCCGGTGAACTTTTGTATTGGGAAAGTCATGCCCGGTGATCTTTTGTATTGGGAAAGTCATGCCCGGTGAACTTTTGTATTGGGAAAGTCATGCCCGGTGAACTTTTATATTGGGAAAGTCATGCCCGGTGAACTTTTGTATTGGGAAAGTCATGCCCGGTGAACTTTTGTATTGGGAAAGTCATGCCCGGTGAACTTTTGTTTTGGGAAAGTCATGCCCGGTGATCTTTTGTATTGGGAAAGTCATGCCCGGTGAACTTTTGTATTGGGAAAGTCATGCCCGGTGAACTTTTGTATTGGGAAAGTCATGCCCGGTGAACTTTTGTATTGGGAAAGTCATGCCCGGTGAACCTTTGTATTGGGAAAGTCATGCCCGGTGAACTTTTGTACTGGGAAAGTCATGCCCGGTGAACTTTTGTATTGCGAAAGTCATGCCCGGTGAACTTTTGTATTGGGTAAGTCATGCCCGGTGAACTTTTGTATTAGGAAAGTCATGCCCGGTGAACTTTTGTATTGGGAAAGTCATGCCCGGTGAACTTTTGTATTGGGAAAGTCATGCCCGGTGAACTTTTTTATTGGGAAAGTCATGCCCGGTGAACTTTTGTATTGGGAAAGTCATGCCCGGTGAACATTTGTACTGGGAAAGTCATGCCCGGTGAACTTTTGTATTGGGAAAGTCATGCCCGGTGAACTTTTGTATTGGGAAAGTCATGCCCGGTGAACTTTTGTATTGGGAAAGTCATGCCCGGTGAACTTTTGTATTGGGAAAGTCATGCCCGGTGAACTTTTGTATTGGGAAAGTCATGCCCGGTGATATTTTGTACTGGGAAAGTCATGCCCGGTCAACTTTTGTATTGGGAAAGTCATGCCCGGTGAACTTTTGTATGGGAAAAGTCATGCCCGGTGAACTTTTGTATTGGGAAAGTCATGCCCGGTCAACTTTTGTATTGGGAAAGTCATGCCCGGTGAACTTTTGTATGGGAAAAGTCATGCCCGGTGAACTTTTGTATTGGGAAAGTCATGCCCGGTGATCTTTTGTATTGGGAAAGTCATGCCCGGTGAACTTTTGTATTGGGAAAGTCATGCCCGGTGAACTTTTGTATTGGGAAAGTCATGCCCGGTGAACTTTTGTATTGGGAAAGTCATGCCCGGTGAACTTTTGTATTGGGAAAGTCATGCCCGGTGAACTTTTGTATTGGGAAAGTCATGCCCGGTGAACTTTTGTATTGGGAAAGTCATGCCCGGTGAACTTTTGTACTGGGAAAGTCATGCCCGGTGAACTTTTGTATTGGGAAAGTCATGCCCGGTGATCTTTTGTATTGGGAAAGTCATGCCCGGTGAACTTTTGTATTGGGAAAGTCATGCCCGGTCAACTTTTGTATTGGGAAAGTCATGCCCGGTGAACTTTTGTATTGGGAAAGTCATGCCCGGTGATCTTTTGTACTGGGAAAGTCATGCCCGGTGAACTTTTGTATTGGGAAAGTCATGCCCGGTCAACTTTTGTATTGGGAAAGTCATGCCCGGTGATCTTTTGTACTGGGAAAGTCATGCCCGGTGAACTTTTGTATTGGGAAAGTCATGCCCGGTGAACTTTTGTATTGGGAAAGTCATGCCCGGTGAACTTTTGTATTGGGAAAGTCATGCCCGGTGAACTTTTGTATTGGGAAAGTCATGCCCGGTGATCTTTTGTACTGGGAAAGTCATGCCCGGTGAACTTTTGTATGGGAAAAGTCATGCCCGGTGAACTTTTGTATTGGGAAAGTCATGCCCGGTGATCTTTTGTATTCGGAAAGTCATGCCCGGTGAACTTTTGTATTGGGAAAGTCATGCCCGGTGAACTTTTGTATTGGGAAAGTCATGCCCGGTGAACTTTTGTATTGGGAAAGTCATGCCCGGTGAACTTTTGTATTGGGAAAGTCATGCCCGGTGAACTTTTGTATTGGGAAAGTCATGCCCGGTGATCTTTTGTACTGGGAAAGTCATGCCCGGTGAACTTTTGTATGGGAAAAGTCATGCCCGGTGAACTTTTGTATTGGGAAAGTCATGCCCGGTGAACTTTTGTACTGGGAAAGTCATGCCCGGTGAACTTTTGTATGGGAAAAGTCATGCCCGGTGATCTTTTGTACTGGGAAAGTCATGCCCGGTCAACTTTTGTATTGGGAAAGTCATGCCCGGTGAACTTTTGTATGGGAAAAGTCATGCCCGGTGAACTTTTGTATTGGGAAAGTCATGC
This sequence comes from Musca autumnalis, assembly GCF_047663935.1. NCBI lineage: Eukaryota > Metazoa > Arthropoda > Insecta > Diptera > Muscidae > Musca > Musca autumnalis. Next base: position 19,958 of record NW_027412058.1, read on the forward strand.
CCGGTGAACTTTTGTATTGGGAAAGTCATGCCCGGTGAACTTTTGTACTGGGAAAGTCATGCCCGGTGAACTTTTGTATTGGGAAAGTCATGCCCGGTGAACTTTTGTATTGGGAAAGTCATGCCCGGTGAACTTTTGTATTGGGAAAGTCATGCCCGGTCAACTTTTGTATTGGGAAAGTCATGCCCGGTGAACTTTTGTACTGGGCAAGTCATGCCCGGTGAACTTTTGTATTGGGAAAGTCATGCCCGGTGAACTTTTGTATGGGAAAAGTCATGCCCGGTGAACTTTTGTACTGGGAAAGTCATGCCCGGTCAACTTTTGTATTGGGAAAGTCATGCCCGGTGAACTTTTGTATGGGAAAAGTCATGTCCGGTGAACTTTTGTATTGGGAAAGTCATGCCCGGTCAACTTTTGTACTGGGAAAGTCATGCCCGGTGAACTTTTGTACTGGGAAAGTCATGCCCGGTCAACTTTTGTATTGGGAAAGTCATGCCCGGTGATCTTTTGTATTGGGAAAGTCATGCCCGGTGAACTTTTGTATTGGGAAAGTCATGCCCGGTGAACTTTTGTATTGGGAAAGTCATGCCCGGTGAACTTTTGTATTGGGAAAGTCATGCCCGGTGAACTTTTGTATTGGGAAAGTCATGCCCGGTGATCTTTTGTACTGGGAAAGTCAAGCCCGGTGAACTTTTGTACTGGGAAAGTCATGCCCGGTGAACTTTTGTATTGGGAAAGTCATGCCCGGTGAACTTTTGTATTGGGAAAGTCATGCCCGGTGAACTTTTGTACTGGGAAAGTCATGCCCGGTGAACTTTTGTATTGGGAAAGTCATGCCCGGTGAACTTTTGTATTGGGAAAGTCATGCCCGGTCAACTTTTGTATTGGGAAAGTCATGCCCGGTGATCTTTTGTACTGGGAAAGTCATGCCCGGTGAACTTTTGTATTGGGAAAGTCATGCCCGGTGAACTTTTGTATTGGGAAAGTCATGCCCGGTGAACATTTGTACTGGGAAAGTCATGCCCGGTCAACTTTTGTACTGGGAAAGTCATGCCCGGTCAACTTTTGTATTGGGAAAGTCATGCCCGGTGAACTTTTGTATGGGAAAAGTCATGCCCGGTGAACTTTTGTATTGGGAAAGTCATGCCCGGTGATCTTTTGTATTGGGAAAGTCATGCCCGGTGAACTTTTGTATTGGGAAAGTCATGCCCGGTGAACTTTTGTATTGGGAAAGTCATGCCCGGTGAACTTTTGTATTGGGAAAGTCATGCCCGGTGAACTTTTGTATTGGGAAAGTCATGCCCGGTGAACTTTTGTATTGGGAAAGTTATGCCCGGTGAACTTTTGTATTGGGAAAATCATGCCCGGTGAACTTTTGTATTGGGAAAGTCATGCCCGGTGAACTTTTGTATTGGGAAAGTCATGCCCGGTGAACTTTTGTACTGGGAAAGTCATGCCCGGTGAACTTTGGTATTGGGAAAGTCATGCCCGGTGAACTTTTGTACTGGGAAAGTCATGCCCGGTGAACTTTTGTATTTGGAAAGTCATGCCCGGTGAACTTTTGTATTGGGAAAGTCATGCCCGGTGAACTTTTTTATTGGGAAAGTCATGCCCGGTGAACTTTTGTATTGGGAAAGTCATGCCCGGTGAACTTTTGTATTGGGAAAGTCATGCCCGGTGAACTTTTGTATTGGGAAAGTCATGCCCGGTGAACTTTTGTATTGGGAAAGTCATGCCCGGTGAACTTTTGTACTGGGAAAGTCATGCCCGGTGAACTTTTGTATTGGGAAAGTCATGCCCGTTGAACTTTTGTACTGGGAAAGTCATGCCCGGTGAACTTTTGTATTGGGAAAGTCATGCCCGGTGAACTCTTGTATTGGGAAAGTCATGCCCGGTGAACTTTTGTATTGGGAAAGTCATGCCCGGTGAACTTTTGTACTGGGAAAGTCATGCCCGGTGAACTTTTGTACTGGGAAAGTCATGCCCTGTCAACTTTTGTATTGGGAAAGTCATGCCCGGTGAACTTTTGTATGGGAAAAGTCATGCCCGGTGAACTTTTGTATTGGGAAAGTCATGTCCGGTGAACTTTTGTATTGGGAAAGTCATGCCCGGTGAACTTTTGTATGGGAAAAGTCATGCCCGGTGAACTTTTGTATGGGAAAAGTCATGCCCGGTGAACTTTTGTATTGGGAAATTCATGCCCGGTGAACTTTTGTATTGGGAAAGTCATGCCCGGTGAACTTTTGTATTGGGAAAGTCATGCCCGGTGAACTTTTGTATTGGGAAAGTCATGCCCGGTGAACTTTTGTATTGGGAAAGTCATGCCCGGTGAACTTTTGTATTGGGAAAGTCATGCCCGGTGAACTTTTGTATTGGGAAAGTCATGCCCGGTGAACTTTTGTATTGGGAAAGTCATGCCCGGTGATCTTTTGTATTGGCAAAGTCATGCCCGGTGAACTTTCGTATTGGGAAAGTCATGCCCGGTGAACTTTTGTATTGGGAAAGTCATGCCCGGTGAACTTTCGTATTGGGAAAGTCATGCCCGGTGAACTTTTGTATTGGGAAAGTCATGCCCGGTGAACTTTTGTATTGGGAAAGTCATGCCCGGTGAACTTTTGTATTGGGAAAGTCATGCCCGGTGAACTTTTGTATGGGAAAAGTCATGCCCGGTGATCTTTTGTACTGGGAAAGTCATGCCCGGTGATCTTTTGTATTGGGAAAGTCATGCCCGGTCAACTTTTTTATTTGGAAAGTCATGCCCGGTGAACTTTTGTATTGGGAAAGTCATGCCCGGTGATCTTTTGTACTGGGAAAGTCATGCCGGTGAACTTTTGTATTGGGAAAGTCATGCCCGGTGAACTTTTGTATTGGGAAAGTCATGCCCGGTGAACTTTTGTACTGGGAAAGTCATGCCCGGTGAACTTTTGTACTGGGAAAGTCATGCCCGGTGAACTTTTGTATTGGGAAAGTCATGCCCGGTGAACTTTTGTATTGGGAAAGTCATGCCCGGTGAACTTTTGTACTGGGAAAGTCATGCCCGGTGAACTTTTGTATTGGGAAAGTCATGCCCGGTCAACTTTTGTATTGGGAAAGTCATGCCCGGTGAACTTTTGTACTGGGAAAGTCATGCCCGGTGAACTTTTGTATGGGAAAAGTCATGCCCGGTCAACTTTTGTACTGGGAAAGTCATGCCCGGTGAACTTTTGTATGGGAAAAGTCATGCCCGGTCAACTTTTGTATTGGGAAAGTCATGCCCGGTGAACTTTTGTACTGGGAAAGTCATGCCCGGTGAACTTTTGTATTGGGAAAGTCATGCCCGGTGAACTTTTGTATTGGGAAAGTCATGCCCGGTCAACTTTTGTATGGGAAAAGTCATGCCCGGTGAACTTTTGTATGGGAAAAGTCATGCCCGGTGATCTTTTGTACTGGGAAAGTCATGCCCGGTCAACTTTTGTATTAGGAAAGTCATGCCCGGTGAACTTTTGTACTGGGAAAGTCATGCCCGGTGAACTTTTGTATTGGGAAAGTCATGCCCGGTGAACTTTTGTATGGGAAAAGTCATGCCCGGTCAACTTTTGTATTGGGAAAGTCATGCCCGGTGAACTTTTGTACTGGGAAAGTCATGCCCGGTCAACTTTTGTATTGGGAAAGTCATGCCCGGTCAACTTTTGTACTGGGAAAGTCATGCCCGGTGATCTTTTGTACTGGGAAAGTCATGCCCGGTGAACTTTTGTATGGGAAAAGTCATGCCCGGTGATCTTTTGTACTGGGAAAGTCATGCCCGGTGATCTTTTGTACTGGGAAAGTCATGCCCGGTCAACTTTTGTATTGGGAAAGTCATGCCCGGTGATCTTTTGTACTGGGAAAGTCATGCCCGGTGAACTTTTGTACTGGGAAAGTCATGCTCGGTGAACTTTTGTATTGGGAAAGTCATGCCCGGTGAACTTTTGTATTGGGAAAGTCATGCCCGGTCAACTTTTGTATTGGGAAAGTCATGCCCGGTCAACTTTTGTATTAGGAAAGTCATGCCCGGTGAACTTTTGTATGGGAAAAGTCATGCCCGGTGAACTTTTGTATTGGGAAAGTCATGCCCGGTGAACTTTTGTATTGGGAAAGTCATGCCCGGTGAACTTTTGTATTGGGAAAGTCATGCCCGGTGAACTTTTGTATTGGGAAAGTCATGCCCGGTGAACTTTTGTACTGGGAAAGTCATGCCCGGTGAACTTTTGTATTGGGAAAGTCATGCCCGGTGATCTTTTGTACTGGGAAAGTCATTCCCGGTGAATTTTTTATGGGAAAAGTCATGCCCGGTGATCTTTTGTACTGGGAAAGTCATGCCCGGTCAACTTTTGTATTGGGAAAGTCATGCCCGGTGAACTTTTGTATGGGAAAATTCATGCCCGGTGAACTTTTGTATTGGGAAAGTCATGCCTGGTGAACTTTTGTATTGGGAAAGTCATGCCCGGTGAACTTTTGTACTGGGAAAGTCATGCCCGGTGAACTTTTGTATTGGGAAAGTCATGCCCGGTGAACTTTTGTATTGGGAAAGTCATGCCCGGTGATCTTTTGTACTGGGAAAGTCATGCCCGGTGAACTTTTGTATGGGAAAAGTCATGCCCGGTGAACTTTTGTATGGGAAAAGTCATGCCCGGTGAACTTTTGTATTGGGAAAGTCATGCCCGGTGAACTTTTGTATGGGAAAAGTCATGCCCGGTGATCTTTTGTACTGGGAAAGTCATGCCCGGTGATCTTTTGTACTGGGAAAGTCATGCCCGGTGAACTTTTGTATTGGGAAAGTCATGCCCGGTGATCTTTTGTACTGGGAAAGTCATGCCCGGTGAACTTTTGTACTGGGAAAGTCATGCCCGGTGAACTTTTGTATTGGGAAAGTCATGCCCGGTGAACTTTTGTATTGGGAAAGTCATGCCCGGTGAACTTTTGTATTGGGAAAGTCATGCCCGGTGAACTTTTGTATTGGGAAAGTCATGCCCGGTGAACTTTTGTATGGGAAAAGTCATGCCCGGTGATCTTTTGTACTGGGAAAGACATGCCCGGTGATCTTTTGTATTGGGAAAGTCATGCCCGGTCAACTTTTGTATTGGGAAAGTCATGCCCGGTGAACTTTTGTATTGGGAAAGTCATGCCCGGTGATCTTTTGTACTGGGAAAGTCATGCCCGGTGAACTTTTGTATTAAGAAAGTCATGCCCGGTGAACTTTTGTATTGGGAAAGTCATGCCCGGTGAACTTTTGCACTGGGAAAGTCATGCCCGGTGAACTTTTGTACTGGGAAAGTCATGCCCGGTGAACTTTTGTATTGGGAAAGTCATGCCCGGTGAACTTTTGTATTGGGAAAGTCATGCCCGGTGAACTTTTGTACTGGGAAAGTCATGTCCGGTGGACTTTTGTATTGGGAAAGTCATGCCCGGTCAACTTTTGTATTGGGAAAGTCATGCCCGGTGAACTTTTGTAGTGGGAAAGTCATGCCCGGTGAATTTTTGTATGGGAAAAGTCATGCCCGGTCAACTTTTGTATTGGGAAAGTCATGCCCGGTGAACTTTTGTACTGGGAAAGTCATGCCCGGTGAACTTTTGTATTGGGAAAGTCATGCCCGGTGAACTTTTGTATTGGGAAAGTCATGCCCGGTCAACTTTTGTATGGGAAAAGTCATGCCCGGTCAACTTTTGTATGGGAAAAGTCATGCCCGGTGATCTTTTGTACTGGGAAAGTCATGCCCGGTCAACTTTTGTATTAGGAAAGTCATGCCCGGTGAACTTTTGTACTGGGAAAGTCATGCCTGGTGAACTTTTGTATTGGGAAAGTCATGCCCGGTCAACTTTTGTATTGGAAAAGTCATGCCCGGTGATCTTTTGTACTGGGAAAGTCATGCCCGGTGAACTTTTGTATGGGAAAAGTCATGCCCGGTCAAATTTTGTATTGGGAAAGTCATGCCCGGTGAACTTTTGTACTGGGAAAGTCATGCCCGGTCAACTTTTGTATTGGGAAAGTCATGCCCGGTCAACTTTTGTACTGGGAAAGTCATGCCCGGTGATCTTTTGTACTGGGAAAGTCATGCCCGGTGAACTTTTGTATGGGAAAAGTCATGCCCGGTGATCTTTTGTACTGGGAAAGTCATGCCCGGTGATCTTTTGTACTGGGAAAGTCATGCCCGGTCAACTTTTGTATTGGGAAAGTCATGCCCGGTGATCTTTTGTACTGGGAAAGTCATGCCCGGTGAACTTATGTATTGGGAAAGTCATGCCCGGTCAACTTTTGTATTGGGAAAGTCATGCCCGGTCAACTTTTGTATTAGGAAAGTCATGCCCGGTGAACTTTTGTATGGGAAAAGTCATGCCCGGTGAACTTTTGTATTGGGAAAGTCATGCCCGGTGAACTTTTGTATTGGGAAAGTCATGCCCGGTGAACTTTTGTATTGGGAAAGTCATGCCCGGTGAACTTTTGTATTGGGAAAGTCATGCCCTGTGAACTTTTGTACTGGGAAAGTCATGCCCGGTGAACTTTTGTATTGGGAAAGTCATGCCCGGTGATCTTTTGTACTGGGAAAGTCATGCCCGGTGAACTTTTTTATGGGAAAAGTCATGCCCGGTGATCTTTTGTACTGGGAAAGTCATGCCCGGTCAACTTTTGTATTGGGAAAGTCATGCCCGCTGAACTTTTGTATGGGAAAATTCATGCCCGGTGAACTTTTGTATGGGAAAGTCATGCCCGCTGAACTTTTGTATTGAGAAAGTCATGCCCGGTGAACTTTTGTACTGGGAAAGTCATGCCCGGTGAACTTTTGTATTGGGAAAGTCATGCCCGGTGATCTTTTGTACTGGGAAAGTCATGCCCGGTGAACTTTTGTATGGGAAAAGTCATGCCCGGTGAACTTTTGTATGGGAAAAGTCATGCCCGGTGAACTTTTGTATTGGGAAAGTCATGCCCGGTGAACTTTTGTATGGGAAAAGTCATGCCCGGTGATCTTTTGTACTGGGAAAGTCATGCCCGGTGATCTTTTGTACTGGGAAAGTCATGCCCGGTCAACTTTTGTATTGGGAAAGTCATGCCCGGTGATCTTTTGTACTGGGAAAGTCATGCCCGGTGAACTTTTGTACTGTGAAAGTCATGCCCGGTGAACTTTTGTATTGGGAAAGTCATGCCCGGTGAACTTTTGTATTGGGAAAGTCATGCCCGGTCAACTTTTGTATTGGGAAAGTCATGCCCGGTGAACTTTTGTATTGGGAAAGTCATGCCCGGTGAACTTTTGTATTGGGAAAGTCATGCCCGGTGAACTTTTGTATTGGGAAAGTCATGCCCGGTGAACTTTTGTATTGGGAAAGTCATGCCCGGTGAACTTTTGTATTGGGAAAGTCATGCCCGGTGATCTTTTGTACTGGGAAAGTCATGCCCGGTCAACTTTTGTATTGGGAAAGTCATGCCCGGTGAACTTTTGTATGGGAAAAGTCATGCCCGGTGAACTTTTGCATTGGGAAAGTCATGCCCGGTCAACTTTTGTATTGGGAAAGTCATGCCCGGTGAACTTTTGTATGGGAAAAGTCATGCCCGGTGAACTTTTGTATTGGGAAAGTCATGCCCGGTGATCTTTTGTATTGGGAAAGTCATGCCCGGTGAACTTTTGTATTGGGAAAGTCATGCCCGGTGAACTTTTGTATTGGGAAAGTCATGCCCGGTGAACTTTTGTATTGGGAAAGTCATGCCCGGTGAACTTTTGTATTGGGAAAGTCATGCCCGGTGAACTTTTGTATTGGGAAAGTCATGCCCGGTGAACTTTTGTATTGGGAAAGTCATGCCCGGTGAACTTTTGTATTGGGAAATTCATGCCCGGTGAACTTTTGTATTGGGAAAGTCATGCCCGGTGAACTTTTGTACTGGGAAAGTCATGCCCGGTGAACTTTTGTATTGGGAAAGTCATGCCCGGTGAACTTTTGTACTGGGAAAGTCATGCCCGGTGAACTTTTGTATTGGGAAAGTCATGCCCGGTGAACTTTTGTATTGGGAAAGTCATGCCCGGTGATCTTTTGTACTGGGAAAGTCATGCCCGGTCAACTTTTGTATTGGGAAAGTCATGCCCGGTGATCTTTTGTATTGGGAAAGTCATGCCCGGTGAACTTTTGTATTGGGAAAGTCATGCCCGGTGAACTCTTGTATTGGGAAAGTCATGCCCGGTGAACTTTTGTATTGGGAAAGTCATGCCCGGTGAACTTTTGTACTGGGAAAGTCATGCCCGGTGAACTTTTGTACTGGGAAAGTCATGCCCGGTCAACTTTTGTATTGGGAAAGTCATGCCCGGTGAACTTTTGTATGGGAAAAGTCATGCCCGGTGAACTTTTGTATTGGGAAAGTCATGTCCGGTCAACTTTTGTATTGGGAAAGTCATGCCCGGTGAACTTTTGTATGGGAAAAGTCATGCCCGGTGATCTTTTGTACTGGGAAAGTCATGCCCGGTGAACTTTTGTATTGGGAAAGTCATGCCCGGTGAACTTTTGTATTGGGAAAGTCATGCCCGGTGAACTTTTGTATTGGGAAAGTCATGCCCGGTGAACTTTTGTATTGGGAAAGTCATGCCCGGTGAACTTTTGTATTGGGAAAGTCATGCCCGGTGAACTTTTGTATTGGGAAAGTCATGCCCGGTCAACCTTTGTATTTGGAAAGTCATGCCCGGTGAACTTTTGTACTGGGAATGTCATGCCCGGTGAACTTTTGTATTGGGAAAGTCATGCCCGGTGAACTTTTGTATGGGAAAAGTCATGCCCGGTAAACTTTTGTATGGGAAAAGTCATGCCCGGTGAACTTTTGTATTGGGAAAGTCATGCCCGGTCAACTTTTGTATTGGGAAAGTCATGCCCGGTGATCTTTTGTACTGGGAAAGTCATGCCCGGTGAACTTTTGTATTGGGAAAGTCATGCCCGGTCAACTTTTGTATTGGGAAAGTCATGCCCGGTGATCTTTTGTACTGGGAAAGTCATGCCCGGTCAACTTTTGTATTAGGAAAGTCATGCCCGGTGAACTTTTGTACTGGGAAAGTCATGCCCGGTGAACTTTTGTATTGGGAAAGTCATGCCCGGTCAACTTTTGTATTGGGAAAGTCATGCCCGGTGAACTTTTGTATTGGGAAAGTCATGCCCGGTGATCTTTTGTACTGGGAAAGTCATGCCCGGTGAACTTTTGTATTGGGAAAGTCATGCCCGGTGAACTTTTGTATTGGGAAAGTCATGCCCGGTGAACTTTTGTACTGGGAAAGTCATGCCCGGTGAACTTTTGTATTGGGAAAGTCATGCCCGGTGAACTTTTGTATTGGGAAAGTCATGCCCAGTGAACTTTTGTATTGGGAAAGTCATGCCCGGTGATCTTTTGTACTGGGAAAGTCATGCCTGGTGAACTTTTGTATTGGGAAAGTCATGCCCGGTGATCTTTTGTACTGGGAAAGTCATGCCCGGTGAACTTTTGTATTGGGAAAGTCATGCCCGGTGAACTTTTGTATTGGGAAAATCATGCCCGGTGAACTTTTGTATTGGGATAGTCATGCCCGGTGAACTTTTGTATTGGGAAAGTCATGCCCGGTGAACTTTTGTATTGGGAAAGTCATGCCCGGTGAACTTTTGTATTGGGAAAGTCATGCCCGGTGATCTTTTGTACTGGGAAAGTCATGCCCGGTGAACTTTTGTATGGGAAAAGTCATGCCCAGTGAACTTTTGTATTGGGAAAGTCATGCCCGGTGAACTTTTGTACTGGGAAAGTCATGCCCGGTGAACTTTTGTATGGGAAAAGTCATGCCCGGTGATCTTTTGTACTGGGAAAGTCATGCTCGGTCAACTTTTGTATTGGGAAAGTCATGCCCGGTGAACTTTTGTATGGGAAAAGTCATGCCCGGTGAACTTTTGTATTGGGAAAGTCATGCCCGGTGAACTTTTGTATTGGGAAAGTCATGCCCGGTGAACTTTTGTACTGGGAAAGTCATGCCCGGTGAACTTTTGTATTGGGAAAGTCATGCCCGGTGAACTTTTGTATTGGGAAAGTCATGTCCGATCAACTTTTGTATTGGGAAAGTCATGCCCGGTGATTTTTTTTACTGGGAAAGTCATGCCCGGTGAACTTTTGTATTGGGAAAGTCATGCCCGGTGATCTTTTGTACTGGAAAAGTCATGCCCGGTGAACTTTTGTATGGGAAAAGTCATGCCCGGTGAACTTTTGTATGGGAAAAGTCATGCCCGGTGAACTTTTGTATTGGGAAAGTCATGCCCGGTGAACTTTTGTATGGGAAAATCATGCCCGGTGATCTTTTGTACTGGGAAAGTCATGCCCGGAGAACTTTTGTATTGGGAAAGTCATGCCCGGTGAACTTTTGTATGGGAAAATCATGCCCGGTGATCTTTTGTACTGGGAAAGTCATGCCCGGTGATCTTTTGTACCGGGAAAGTCAGGCCCGGTCAACTTTTGTATTGGGAAAGTCATGCCCGGTGATATTTTGTACTGGGAAAGTCATGCCCGGTGAACTTTTGTATTGGGAAAGTCATGCCCGGTGAACTTTTGTATTGGGAAAGTCATGCCCGGTGAACTTTTGTATTGGGAAAGTCATGCCCGGTGAACTTTTGTATTGGAAAAGTCATGCCCGGTGAACTTTTGTATTGGGAAAGTCATGCCCGGTCAACTTTTGTGTTGGGAAAGTCATGCCCGGTGATCTTTTGTACTGGGATAGTCATGCCCGGTGAACTTTTGTACTGGGAAAGTCATGCCCGGTGAACTTTTGTATTGGGAAAGTCATGCCCGGTGAACTTTTGTATTGGGAAAGTCATGCCCGGTGAACTTTTGTATTGGGAAAGTCATGCCCGGTCAACTTTTGTATTGGGAAAGTCATGCCCGGTCAACTTTTGTATTAGGAAAGTCATGCCTGGTGAACTTTTGTATGGGAAAAGTCATGCCCGGTGAACTTTTGTATTGGGAAAGTCATGATCGGTGAACTTTTGTATTGGGAAAGTCATGCCCGGTGAACTTTTGTATTGGGAAAGTCATGCCCGGTGAACTTTTGTATTGGGAAAGTCATGCCCGGTGAACTTTTGTACTGGGAAAGTCATGCCCGGTGAACTTTTGTATTGGGAAAGTCATGCCCGGTGATCTTTTGTACTGGGAAAGTCATGCCCGGTGAACTTTTTTATGGGAAAAGTCATGCCCGGTGATCTTTTGTACTGGGAAAGTCATGCCCGGTCAACTTTTGTATTGGGAAAGTCATGCCCGGTGATCTTTTGTACTGGGAAAGTCATGCCCGGTGAACTTTTGTACTGGGAAAGTCATGCCCGGTGAACTTTTGTATTGGGAAAGTCATGCCCGGTGATCTTTTGTATTGGGAAAGTCATGCCCGGTGAACTTTTGTACTGGGAAAGTCATGCCCGGTGAACTTTTGTATTGGGAAAGTCATGCCCGGTGAACTTTTGTATTGGGAAAGTCATGCCCGGTCAACTTTTGTATTGGGAAAGTCATGCCCGGTCAACTTTTGTATTGGGAAAGTCATGCCCGGTCAACTTTTGTATTGGGAAAGTCATGCCCGGTGATCTTTTGTATTGGGAAAGTCATGCCCGGTGAACTTTTGTACTGGGAAAGTCATGCCCGGTGAACTTTTGTATTGGGAAAGTCATGCCCGGTGAACTTTTGTATTGGGAAAGTCATGCCCGGTCAACTTTTGTATTGGGAAAGTCATGCCCGGTCAACTTTTGTATTAGGAAAGTCATGCCTGGTGAACTTTTGTATGGGAAAAGTCATGCCCGGTGATCTTTTGTATTGGGAAAGTCATGCCCGGTGAACTTTTGTATTGGGAAAGTCATGCCCGGTGAACTTTTGTATTGGGAAAGTCATGCCCGGTGAACTTTTGTATTGGGAAAGTCATGCCCGGTGAACTTTTGTACTGGGAAAGTCATGCCCGGTGAACTTTTGTATTGGGAAAGTCATGCCCGGTGATCTTTTGTACTGGGAAAGTCATGCCCGGTGAACTTTTGTACTGGGAAAGTCATGCCCGGTGAAATTTGTATTGGGAAAGTCATGCCCGGTGAACTTTTGTATTGGGAAAGTCATGCCCGGTGAACTTTTGTATTGGGAAAGTCATGCCCGGTGAACTTTTGTATTGGGAAAGTCATGCCCGGTCAACTTTTGTATTGGGAAAGTCATGCCCGGTGAACTTTTGTATGGGAAAAGTCATGCCCGGTGAACTTTTGCATTGGGAAAGTCATGCCCGGTCAACTTTTGTATTGGGAAAGTCATGCCCGGTGAACTTTTGTATGGGAAAAGTCATGCCCGGTGAACTTTTGTATTGGGAAAGTCATGCCCGGTGATCTTTTGTATTGGGAAAGTCATGCCCGGTGAACTTTTGTATTGGGAAAGTCATGCCCGGTGAACTTTTGTATTGGGAAAGTCATGCCCGGTGAACTTTTGTATTGGGAAAGTCATGCCCGGTGAACTTTTGTATTGGGAAAGTCATGCCCGGTGAACTTTTGTATTGGGAAAGTCATGCCCGGTGAACTTTTGTATTGGGAAAGTCATGCCCGGTGAACTTTTGTATTGGGAAAGTCATGCCCGGTGAACTTTTGTACTGGGAAAGTCATGCCCGGTGAACTTTTGAATTGGGAAAGTCATGCCCGGTGAACTTTTGTACTGGGAAAGTCATGCCCGGTGAACTTTTGTATTGGGAAAGTCATGCCCGGTGAACTTTTGTATTGGGAAAGTCATGCCCGGTGATCTTTTGTACTGGGAAAGTCATGCCCGGTCAACTTTTGTATTGGGAAAGTCATGCCCGGTGATCTTTTGTATTGGGAAAGTCATGCCCGGTAAACTTTTGTATTGGGAAAGTCATGCCCGGTGAACTCTTGTATTGGGAAAGTCATGCCCGGTGAACTTTTGTATTGGGAAAGTCATGCCCGGTGAACTTTTGTACTGGGAAAGTCATGCCCGGTGAACTTTTGTACTGGGAAAGTCATGCCCTGTCAACTTTTGTATTGGGAAAGTCATGCCCGGTGAACTTTTGTATGGGAAAAGTCATGCCCGGTGAACTTTTGTATTGGGAAAGTCATGCCCGGTGATCTTTTGTATTGGGAAAGTCATGCCCGGTGAACTTTTGTATTGGGAAAGTCATGCCCGGTGAACTTTTGTATTGGGAAAGTCATGCCCGGTGAACTTTTGTATTGGGAAAGTCATGCCCGGTGATCTTTTGTACTGGGAAAGTCATGCCCGGTGAACTTTTTTATTGGGAAAGTCATGCCCGGTCAACTTTTGTATTGGGGAAGTCATGCCCGGTGATCTTTTGTACTGGGAAAGTCATGCCCGGGGAACTTTTGTATTGGGGAAGTCATGCCCGGTGATCTTTTGTACTGGGAAAGTCATGCCCGGTGAACTTTTGTATTGGGAAAGTCATGCCCGGTGAACTTTTGTATTGGGAAAGTCATGCCCGGTGAACTTTTGTATTGGGAAAGTCATGCCCGGTGAACTTTTGTATTGGGAAAGTCATGCCCGGTGAACTTTTGTATTGGGAAAGTCATGCCCGGTGAAATTTTGTATTGGGAAAGTCATGCCCGGTGAACTTTTGTATTGGGAAAGTCATGCCCGGTGATATTTTGTACTGGGAAAGTCATGCCCGGTGAACTTTTGTACTGGGAAAGTCATGCCCGGGGAACTTTTGTATTGGGAAAGTCATGCCCGGTGAACTTTTGTATTGGGAAAGTCATGCCCGGTGAACTTTTGTATTGGGAAAGTCATGCCCGGTGAACTTTTGTATTGGGAAAGTCATGCCCGGTGAACTTTTGTATTGGGAAAGTCATGCCCGGTGAACTTTTGTATTGGAAAAGTCATGCCCGGTGAACTTTTGTATTGGGAAAGTCATGCCCGGTCAACTTTTGTGTTGGGAAAGTCATGCCCGGTGATCTTTTGTACTGGGATAGTCATGCCCGGTGAACTTTTGTATGGGAAAAGTCATGCCCGGTCAACTTTTGTATTGGGAAAGTCATGCCCGGTCAACTTTTGTATTGGGAAAGTCATGCCCGGTCAACTTTTGTATTGGGAAAGTCATGCCCGGTCAACTTTTGTATTGGGAAAGTCATGCCCGGTGATCTTTTGTACTGGGAAAGTCATGCCCGGTGAACTTTTGTATGGGAAAAGTCATGCCCGGTGAACTTTTGTATGGAAAAGTCATGCCCGGTGAACTTTTGTATTGGGAAAGTCATGCCCGGTGAACTTTTGTATGGGAAAAGTCATGCCCGGTGATCTTTTGTACTGGGAAAGTCATGCCCGGTGATCTTTTGTACTGGGAAAGTCATGCCCGGTCAACTTTTGTATTGGGAAAGTCATGCCCGGTGATCTTTTGTACTGGGAAAGTCATGCCCGGTGAACTTTTGTACTGGGAAAGTCATGCCCGGTGAACTTTTGTATTGGGAAAGTCATGCCCGGTGAACTTTTGTATTGGGAAAGTCATGCCCGGTCAACTTTTGTATTGGGAAAGTCATGCCCGGTCAACTTTTGTATTAGGAAAGTCATGCCTGGTGAACTTTTGTATGGGAAAAGTCATGCCCGGTGAACTTTTGTATTGGGAAAGTCATGATCGGTGAACTTTTGTATTGGGAAAGTCATGCCCGGTGAACTTTTGTATTGGGAAAGTCATGTCCGATCAACTTTTGTATTGGGAAAGTCATGCCCGGTGATTTTTTTTACTGGGAAAGTCATGCCCGGTGAACTTTTGTATTGGGAAAGTCATGCCCGGTGATCTTTTGTACTGGAAAAGTCATGCCCGGTGAACTTTTGTATGGGAAAAGTCATGCCCGGTGAACTTTTGTATGGGAAAAGTCATGCCCGGTGAACTTTTGTATTGGGAAAGTCATGCCCGGTGAACTTTTGTATGGGAAAATCATGCCCGGTGATCTTTTGTACTGGGAAAGTCATGCCCGGTGATCTTTTGTACTGGGAAAGTCAGGCCCGGTCAACTTTTGTATTGGGAAAGTCATGCCCGGTGATATTTTGTACTGGGAAAGTCATGCCCGGTGAACTTTTGTACTGGGAAAGTCATGCCCGGGGAACTTTTGTATTGGGAAAGTCATGCCCGGTGAACTTTTGTATTGGGAAAGTCATGCCCGGTGAACTTTTGTATTGGGAAAGTCATGCCCGGTGAACTTTTGTATTGGGAAAGTCATGCCCGGTGAACTTTTGTATTGGGAAAGTCATGCCCGGTGAACTTTTGTATTGGAAAAGTCATGCCCGGTGAACTTTTGTATTGGGAAAGTCATGCCCGGTCAACTTTTGTGTTGGGAAAGTCATGCCCGGTGATCTTTTGTACTGGGATAGTCATGCCCGGTGAACTTTTGTATGGGAAAAGTCATGCCCGGTCAACTTTTGTATTGGGAAAGTCATGCCCGGTCAACTTTTGTATTGGGAAAGTCATGCCCGGTCAACTTTTGTATTGGGAAAGTCATGCCCGGTCAACTTTTGTATTGGGAAAGTCATGCCCGGTGATCTTTTGTACTGGGAAAGTCATGCCCGGTGAACTTTTGTATGGGAAAAGTCATGCCCGGTGAACTTTTGTATGGAAAAGTCATGCCCGGTGAACTTTTGTATTGGGAAAGTCATGCCCGGTGAACTTTTGTATGGGAAAAGTCATGCCCGGTGATCTTTTGTACTGGGAAAGTCATGCCCGGTGATCTTTTGTACTGGGAAAGTCATGCCCGGTCAACTTTTGTATTGGGAAAGTCATGCCCGGTGATCTTTTGTACTGGGAAAGTCATGCCCGGTGAACTTTTGTACTGGGAAAGTCATGCCCGGTGAACTTTTGTATTGGGAAAGTCATGCCCGGTGAACTTTTGTATTGGGAAAGTCATGCCCGGTCAACTTTTGTATTGGGAAAGTCATGCCCGGTCAACTTTTGTATTAGGAAAGTCATGCCTGGTGAACTTTTGTATGGGAAAAGTCATGCCCGGTGAACTTTTGTATTGGGAAAGTCATGATCGGTGAACTTTTGTATTGGGAAAGTCATGCCCGGTGAACTTTTGTATTGGGAAAGTCATGCCCGGTGAACTTTTGTATTGGGAAAGTCATGCCCGGTGAACTTTTGTACTGGGAAAGTCATGCCCGGTGAACTTTTGTATTGGGAAAGTCATGCCCGGTGATCTTTTGTACTGGGAAAGTCATGCCCGGTGAACTTTTTTATGGGAAAAGTCATGCCCGGTGATCTTTTGTACTGGGAAAGTCATGCCCGGTCAACTTTTGTATTGGGAAAGTCATGCCCGGTGATCTTTTGTACTGGGAAAGTCATGCCCGGTGAACTTTTGTACTGGGAAAGTCATGCCCGGTGAACTTTTGTATTGGGAAAGTCATGCCCGGTGATCTTTTGTATTGGGAAAGTCATGCCCGGTGAACTTTTGTACTGGGAAAGTCATGCCCGGTGAACTTTTGTATTGGGAAAGTCATGCCCGGTGAACTTTTGTATTGGGAAAGTCATGCCCGGTCAACTTTTGTATTGGGAAAGTCATGCCCGGTCAACTTTTGTATTGGGAAAGTCATGCCCGGTCAACTTTTGTATTGGGAAAGTCATGCCCGGTGATCTTTTGTATTGGGAAAGTCATGCCCGGTGAACT
Source organism: Musca autumnalis (assembly GCF_047663935.1). Lineage (NCBI taxonomy): Eukaryota > Metazoa > Arthropoda > Insecta > Diptera > Muscidae > Musca > Musca autumnalis. Next base: position 36,575 of record NW_027412058.1, read on the forward strand.
TTTGTACTGGGAAAGTCATGCCCGGTGAACTTTTGTATTGGGAAAGTCATGCCCGGTGAACTTTTGTATTGGGAAAGTCATGCCCGGTCAACTTTTGTATTGGGAAAGTCATGCCCGGTCAACTTTTGTATTAGGAAAGTCATGCCTGGTGAACTTTTGTATGGGAAAAGTCATGCCCGGTGAACTTTTGTATTGGGAAAGTCATGCCCGGTGAACTTTTGTATTGGGAAAGTCATGCCCGGTGAACTTTTGTATTGGGAAAGTCATGCCCGGTGAACTTTTGTATTGGGAAAGTCATGCCCGGTGAACTTTTGTACTGGGAAAGTCATGCCCGGTGAACTTTTGTATTGGGAAAGTCATGCCCGGTGATCTTTTGTACTGGGAAAGTCATGCCCGGTGAACTTTTGTACTGGGAAAGTCATGCCCGGTGAACTTTTGTATTGGGAAAGTCATCCCCGGTGAACTTTTGTATTGGGAAAGTCATGCCCGGTGAACTTTTGTATTGGGAAAGTCATGCCCGGTGAACTTTTGTATTGGGAAAGTCATGCCCGGTCAACTTTTGTATTGGGAAAGTCATGCCCGGTGAACTTTTGTATGGGAAAAGTCATGCCCGGTGAACTTTTGCATTGGGAAAGTCATGCCCGTTCAACTTTTGTATTGGGAAAGTCATGCCCGGTGAACTTTTGTATGGGAAAAGTCATGCCCGGTGAACTTTTGTATTGGGAAAGTCATGCCCGGTGATCTTTTGTATTGGGAAAGTCATGCCCGGTGAACTTTTGTATTGGGAAAGTCATGCCCGGTGAACTTTTGTATTGGGAAAGTCATGCCCGGTGAACTTTTGTATTGGGAAAGTCATGCCCGGTGAACTTTTGTATTGGGAAAGTCATGCCCGGTGAACTTTTGTATTGGGAAAGTCATGCCCGGTGAACTTTTGTATTGGGAAAGTCATGCCCGGTGAACTTTTGTATTGGGAAAGTCATGCCCGGTGAACTTTTGTACTGGGAAAGTCATGCCCGGTGAACTTTTGTATTGGGAAAGTCATGCCCGGTGAACTTTTGTACTGGGAAAGTCATGCCCGGTGAACTTTTGTATTGGGAAAGTCATGCCCGGTGAACTTTTGTATTGGGAAAGTCATGCCCGGTGATCTTTTGTACTGGGAAAGTCATGCCCGGTCAACTTTTGTATTGGGAAAGTCATGCCCGGTGATCTTTTGTATTGGGAAAGTCATGCCCGGTGAACTTTTGTATTGGGAAAGTCATGCCCGGTGAACTCTTGTATTGGGAAAGTCATGCCCGGTGAACTTTTGTATTGGGAAAGTCATGCCCGGTGAACTTTTGTACTGGGAAAGTCATGCCCGGTGAACTTTTGTACTGGGAAAGTCATGCCCTGTCAACTTTTGTATTGGGAAAGTCATGCCCGGTGAACTTTTGTATGGGAAAAGTCATGCCCGGTGAACTTTTGTATTGGGAAAGTCATGCCCGGTGATCTTTTGTATTGGGAAAGTCATGCCCGGTGAACTTTTGTATTGGGAAAGTCATGCCCGGTGAACTTTTGTATTGGGAAAGTCATGCCCGGTGAACTTTTGTATTGGGAAAGTCATGCCCGGTGATCTTTTGTACTGGGAAAGTCATGCCCGGTGAACTTTTGTATTGGGAAAGTCATGCCCGGTCAACTTTTGTATTGGGGAAGTCATGCCCGGTGATCTTTTGTACTGGGAAAGTCATGCCCGGGGAACTTTTGTATTGGGGAAGTCATGCCCGGTGATCTTTTGTACTGGGAAAGTCATGCCCGGTGAACTTTTGTATTGGGAAAGTCATGCCCGGTGAACTTTTGTATTGGGAAAGTCATGCCCGGTGAACTTTTGTATTGGGAAAGTCATGCCCGGTGAACTTTTGTATTGGGAAAGTCATGCCCGGTGAACTTTTGTATTGGGAAAGTCATGCCCGGTGAAATTTTGTATTGGGAAAGTCATGCCCGGTGAACTTTTGTATTGGGAAAGTCATGCCCGGTGAACCTTTGTATTGGGAAAGTCATGCCCGGTCAACTTTTGTATTGGGAAAGTCATGCCCGGTGAACTTTTGTACTGGGAATGTCATGCCCGGTGAACTTTTGTATTGGAAAAGTCATGCCCGGTGAACTTTTGTATGGGAAAAGTCATGCCCGGTGAACTTTTGTATGGGAAAAGTCATGCCCGGTGAACTTTTGTATTGGGAAAGTCATGCCCGGTCAACTTTTGTATTGGGAAAGTCATGCCCGGTGATCTTTTGTACTGGGAAAGTCATGCCCGGTCAACTTTTGTATTGGGAAAGTCATGCCCGGTCAACTTTTGTATTGGGAAAGTCATGCCCGGTGATCTTTTGTACTGGGAAAGTCATGCCCGGTCAACTTTTGTATTAGGAAAGTCATGCCCGGTGAACTTTTGTACTGGGAAAGTCATGCCCGGTCAACTTTTGTACTGGGATAGTCATGCCCGGTGAACTTTTGTATGGGAAAAGTCATGCCCGGTCAACTTTTGTATTGGGAAAATCATGCCCGGTCAACTTTTGTATTGGGAAAGTCATGCCCGGTCAACTTTTGTATTGGGAAAGTCATGCCCGGTCAACTTTTGTATTGGGAAAGTCATGCCCGGTGATCTTTTGTACTGGGAAAGTCATGCCCGGTGAACTTTTGTATGGGAAAAGTCATGCCCGGTGAACTTTTGTATGGAAAAGTCATGCCCGGTGAACTTTTGTATTGGGAAAGTCATGCCCGGTGAACTTTTGTATGGGAAAAGTCATGCCCGGTGATCTTTTGTACTGGGATAGTCATGCCCGGTGAACTTTTGTATGGGAAAAGTCATGCCCGGTCAACTTTTGTATTGGGAAAGTCATGCCCGGTGATTTTTTGTACTGGGAAAGTCATGCCCGGAGAACTTTTGTATGGGAAAAGTCATGCCCGGTGAACTTTTGTATGGAAAAGTCATGCCCGGTGAACTTTTGTATTGGGAAAGTCATGCCCGGTGAACTTTTGTATTGGGAAAGTCATGCCCGGTGAACTTTTGTATGGGAAAAGTCATGCCCGGTGATCTTTTGTACTGGGAAAGTCATGCCCGGTCAACTTTTGTATTGGGAAAGTCATGCCCGGTGATCTTTTGTACTGGGAAAGTCATGCCCGGTGAACTTTTGTACTGGGAAAGTCATGCCCGGTGAACTTTTGTATTGGGAAAGTCATGCCCGGTGAACTTTTGTATTGGGAAAGTTATGCCCGGTCAACTTTTGTATTGGGAAAGTCATGCCCGGTCAACTTTTGTATTAGGAAAGTCATGCCTGGTGAACTTTTGTATGGGAAAAGTCATGCCCGGTGAACTTTTGTATTGGGAAAGTCATGCCCGGTGAACTTTTGTATTGGGAAAGTCATGCCCGGTGAACTTTTGTACTGGGAAAGTCATGCCCGGTGAACTTTTGTATTGGGAAAGTCATGCCCGGTGAACTTTTGTACTGGGAAAGTCATGCCCGGTGAACTTTTGTATTGGGAAAGTCATGCCCGGTGAACTTTTGTATTGGGAAAGTCATGCCCGGTGATCTTTTGTACTGGGAAAGTCATGCCCGGTCAACTTTTGTATTGGGAAAGTCATGCCCGGTGATCTTTTGTATTGGGAAAGTCATGCCCGGTGAACTTTTGTATTGGGAAAGTCATGCCCGGTGAACTCTTGTATTGGGAAAGTCATGCCCGGTGAACTTTTGTATTGGGAAAGTCATGCCCGGTGAACTTTTGTACTGGGAAAGTCATGCCCGGTGAACTTTTGTACTGGGAAAGTCATGCCCTGTCAACTTTTGTATTGGGAAAGTCATGCCCGGTGAACTTTTGTATGGGAAAAGTCATGCCCGGTGAACTTTTGTATTGGGAAAGTCATGCCCGGTGATCTTTTGTATTGGGAAAGTCATGCCCGGTGAACTTTTGTATTGGGAAAGTCATGCCCGGTGAACTTTTGTATTGGGAAAGTCATGCCCGGTGAACTTTTGTATTGGGAAAGTCATGCCCGGTGATCTTTTGTACTGGGAAAGTCATGCCCGGTGAACTTTTGTATTGGGAAAGTCATGCCCGGTCAACTTTTGTATTGGGGAAGTCATGCCCGGTGATCTTTTGTACTGGGAAAGTCATGCCCGGGGAACTTTTGTATTGGGGAAGTCATGCCCGGTGATCTTTTGTACTGGGAAAGTCATGCCCGGTGAACTTTTGTATTGGGAAAGTCATGCCCGGTGAACTTTTGTATTGGGAAAGTCATGCCCGGTGAACTTTTGTATTGGGAAAGTCATGCCCGGTGAACTTTTGTATTGGGAAAGTCATGCCCGGTGAACTTTTGTATTGGGAAAGTCATGCCCGGTGAAATTTTGTATTGGGAAAGTCATGCCCGGTGAACTTTTGTATTGGGAAAGTCATGCCCGGTGAACCTTTGTATTGGGAAAGTCATGCCCGGTCAACTTTTGTATTGGGAAAGTCATGCCCGGTGAACTTTTGTACTGGGAATGTCATGCCCGGTGAACTTTTGTATTGGAAAAGTCATGCCCGGTGAACTTTTGTATGGGAAAAGTCATGCCCGGTGAACTTTTGTATGGGAAAAGTCATGCCCGGTGAACTTTTGTATTGGGAAAGTCATGCCCGGTCAACTTTTGTATTGGGAAAGTCATGCCCGGTGATCTTTTGTACTGGGAAAGTCATGCCCGGTCAACTTTTGTATTGGGAAAGTCATGCCCGGTCAACTTTTGTATTGGGAAAGTCATGCCCGGTGATCTTTTGTACTGGGAAAGTCATGCCCGGTCAACTTTTGTATTAGGAAAGTCATGCCCGGTGAACTTTTGTACTGGGAAAGTCATGCCCGGTCAACTTTTGTACTGGGATAGTCATGCCCGGTGAACTTTTGTATGGGAAAAGTCATGCCCGGTCAACTTTTGTATTGGGAAAGTCATGCCCGGTCAACTTTTGTATTGGGAAAGTCATGCCCGGTCAACTTTTGTATTGGGAAAGTCATGCCCGGTCAACTTTTGTATTGGGAAAGTCATGCCCGGTGATCTTTTGTACTGGGAAAGTCATGCCCGGTGAACTTTTGTATGGGAAAAGTCATGCCCGGTGAACTTTTGTATGGAAAAGTCATGCCCGGTGAACTTTTGTATTGGGAAAGTCATGCCCGGTGAACTTTTGTATGGGAAAAGTCATGCCCGGTGATCTTTTGTACTGGGATAGTCATGCCCGGTGAACTTTTGTATGGGAAAAGTCATGCCCGGTCAACTTTTGTATTGGGAAAGTCATGCCCGGTGATTTTTTGTACTGGGAAAGTCATGCCCGGAGAACTTTTGTATGGGAAAAGTCATGCCCGGTGAACTTTTGTATGGAAAAGTCATGCCCGGTGAACTTTTGTATTGGGAAAGTCATGCCCGGTGAACTTTTGTATTGGGAAAGTCATGCCCGGTGAACTTTTGTATGGGAAAAGTCATGCCCGGTGATCTTTTGTACTGGGAAAGTCATGCCCGGTCAACTTTTGTATTGGGAAAGTCATGCCCGGTGATCTTTTGTACTGGGAAAGTCATGCCCGGTGAACTTTTGTACTGGGAAAGTCATGCCCGGTGAACTTTTGTATTGGGAAAGTCATGCCCGGTGAACTTTTGTATTGGGAAAGTCATGCCCGGTCAACTTTTGTATTGGGAAAGTCATGCCCGGTCAACTTTTGTATTAGGAAAGTCATGCCTGGTGAACTTTTGTATGGGAAAAGTCATGCCCGGTGAACTTTTGTATTGGGAAAGTCATGCCCGGTGAACTTTTGTATTGGGAAAGTCATGCCCGGTGAACTTTTGTATTGGGAAAGTCATGCCCGGTGAACTTTTGTATTGGGAAAGTCATGCCCGGTGAACTTTTGTACTGGGAAAGTCATGCCCGGCGAACTTTTGTATTGGGAAAGTCATGCCCGGTGATCTTTTGTACTGGGAAAGTCATGCCCGGTGAACTTTTTTATGGGAAAAGTCATGCCCGGTGATCTTTTGTACTGGGAAAGTCATGTCCGGTCAACTTTTGTATTGGGAAAGTCATGCCCGGTCAACTTTTGTATGGGAAAATTCATGCCCGGTGAACTTTTGTATTGGGAAAGTCATGCCTGGTGAACTTTTGTATTGGGAAAGTCATGCCCGGTGATCTTTTGTACTGGGAAAGTCATGCCCGGTGAACTTTTGTATGGGAAAAGTCATGCCCGGTGAACTTTTGTATTGGGAAAGTCATGCCCGGTGAACTTTTGTATGGGAAAAGTCATGCCCGGTGATCTTTTGTACTGGGAAAGTCATGCCCGGTGGTCTTTTGTACTGGGAAAGTCATGCTCGGTCAACTTTTGTATTGGGAAAGTCATGCCCGGTGATCTTTTGTACTGGGAAAGTCATGCCCGGTGAACTTTTGTACTGGGAAAGTCATGCCCGGTGAACTTTTGTATTGGGAAAGTCATGCCCGGTGAACTTTTGTATTGGGAAAGTCATGCCCGGTGAACTTTTGTATTGGGAAAGTCATGCCCGGTGAACTTTTGTATTGGGAAAGTCATGCCCGGTCAACTTTTGTATTGGGAAAGTCATGCCCGGTGAACTTTTGTATTGGGAAAGTCATGCCCGGTCAACTTTTGTATTGGGAAAGTCATGCCCGGTGAACTTTTGTATGGGAAAAGTCATGCCCGGTGAACTTTTGCATTGGGAAAGTCATGCCCGGTCAACTTTTGTATTGGGAAAGTCATGCCCGGTGAACTTTTGTATGGGAAAAGTCATGCCCGGTGAACTTTTGTATTGGGAAAGTCATGCCCGGTGATCTTTTGTATTGGGAAAGTCATGCCCGGTGAACTTTTGTATTGGGAAAGTCATGCCCGGTGAACTTTTGTATTGGGAAAGTCATGCCCGGTGAACTTTTGTATTGGGAAAGTCATGCCCGGTGAACTTTTGTATTGGGAAAGTCATGCCCGGTGAACTTTTGTATTGGGATAGTCATGCCCGGTGAACTTTTGTATTGGGAAAGTCATGCCCGGTGAACTTTTGTATTGGGAAAGTCATGCCCGGTGAACTTTTGTACTGGGAAAGTCATGCCCGGTGAACTTTTGTATTGGGAAAGTCATGCCCGGTGAACTTTTGTACTGGGAAAGTCATGCCCGGTGAACTTTTGTATTGGGAAAGTCATGCCCGGTGAACTTTTGTATTGGGAAAGTCATGCCCGGTGATCTTTTGTACTGGGAAAGTCATGCCCGGTCAACTTTTGTATTGGGAAAGTCATGCCCGGTGATCTTTTGTATTGGGAAAGTCATGCCCGGTGAACTTTTGTATTGGGAAAGTCATACCCGGTGAACTCTTGTATTGGGAAAGTCATGCCCGGTGAACTTTTGTATTGGGAAAGTCATGCCCGGTGAACTTTTGTACTGGGAAAGTCATGCCCGGTGAACTTTTGTATTGGGAAAGTCATACCCTGTCAACTTTTGTATTGGGAAAGTCATGCCCGGTGAACTTTTGTATGGGAAAAGTCATGCCCGGTGAAATTTTGTATTGGGAAAGTCATGTCCGGTCAACTTTTGTATTGGGAAAGTCATGCCCGGTGAACTTTTGTATGGGAAAAGTCATGCCCGGTGAACTTTTGTATTGGGAAAGTCATGCCCGGTGATCTTTTGTATTGGGAAAGTCATGCCCGGTGAACTTTTGTATTGGGAAAGTCATGCCCGGTGAACTTTTGTATTGGGAAAGTCATGCCCGGTAAACTTTTGTATTGGGAAAGTCATGCCCGGTGATCTTTTGTACTGGGAAAGTCATGCCCGGTGAACTTTTGTATTGGGAAAGTCATGCCCGGTCAACTTTTGTATTGGGGAAGTCATGCCCGGTGATCTTTTGTACTGGGAAAGTCATGCCCGGTGAACTTTTGTATTGGGAAAGTCATGCCCGGTGAACTTTTGTATTGGGAAAGTCATGCCCGGTGAACTTTTGTATTGGGAAAGTCATGCCCGGTGAACTTTTGTATTGGGAAAGTCATGCCCGGTGAACTTTTGTATTGGGAAAGTCATGCCCGGTGAAATTTTGTATTGGGAAAGTCATGCCCGGTGAACTTTTGTATTGGGAAAGTCATGCCCGGTGAACTTTTGTATTGGGAAAGTCATGCCCGGTCAACTTTTGTATTGGGAAAGTCATGCCCGGTGAACTTTTGTACTGGGAATGTCATGCCCGGTGAACTTTTGTATTGGAAAAGTCATGCCCGGTGAACTTTTGTATGGGAAAAGTCATGCCCGGTGAACTTTTGTATGGGAAAAGTCATGCCCGGTGAACTTTTGTATTGGGAAAGTCATGCCCGGTCAACTTTTGTATTGGGAAAGTCATGCCCGGTGATCTTTTGTACTGGGAAAGTCATGCCCGGTGAACTTTTGTATTGGGAAAGTCATGCCCGGTCAACTTTTGTATTGGGAAAGTCATGCCCGGTGATCTTTTGTACTGGGAAAGTCATGCCCGGTCAACTTTTGTATTAGGAAAGTCATGCCCGGTGAACTTTTGTACTGGGAAAGTCATGCCCGGTGAACTTTTGTATTGGGAAAGTCATGCCCGGTCAACTTTTGTATTGGGAAAGTCATGCCCGGTGAACTTTTGTATTGGGAAAGTCATGCCCGGTGATCTTTTGTACTGGGAAAGTCATGCCCGGTGAACTTTTGTATTGGGAAAGTCATGCCCGGTGAACTTTTATATTGGGAAAGTCATGCCCGGTGAACTTTTGTACTGGGAAAGTCATGCCCGGTGAACTTTTGTATTGGGAAAGTCATGCCCGGTGAACTTTTGTATTGGGAAAGTCATGCCCGGTCAACTTTTGTATGGGAAAAGTCATGCCCGGTGAACTTTTGTATTGGGAAAGTCATGCCCGGTCAACTTTTGTATTGGGAAAGTCATGCCCGGTCAACTTTTGTATTGGGAAAGTCATGCCCGGTGATCTTTTGTACTGGGAAAGTCATGCCCGGTGAACTTTTGTATGGGAAAAGTCATGCCCGGTGATCTTTTGTACTGGGAAAGTCATGCCCGGTCAACTTTTGTATGGGAAAAGTCATGCCCGGTCAACTTTTGTATTGGAAAGTCATGCCCGGTGATCTTTTGTATTGGGAAAGTCATGCCCGGTGAACTTTTGTATTGGGAAAGTCATGCCCGGTGAACTTTTGTATTGGGAAAGTCATCTCCGGTGAACTTTTGTATTGGGAAAGTCATGCCCGGTGAACTTTTGTATTGCGAAAGTCATGCCCGGTGAACTTTTGTACTGGGAAAATCATGCCCGGTGAACTTTTGTATTGGGAAAGTCATGCCCGGTGAACTTTTGTATTGGGAAAGTCATGCCCGGTCAACTTTTGTATTGGGAAAGTCATGCCCGGTCAACTTTTGTATTGGGAAAGTCATGCCCGGTGATCTTTTGTATTGGGAAAGTCATGCCCGGTGAACTTTTGTATTGGGAAAGTCATGCCCGGTGAACTTTTGTATTGGGAAAGTCATGCCCGGTGAACTTTTGTATTGGGAAAGTCATGCCCGGTGAACTTTTGTATTGGGAAAGTCATGCCCGGTGAACTTTTGTATTGGGAAAGTCATGCCCGGTGAACTTTTGTATTGGGAAAGTCATGCCCGGTGAACTTTTGTATTGGGAAAGTCATGCCCGGTGAACTTTTGTATTGGGAAAGTCATGCCCGGTGAACTTTTGTATTGGGAAAGTCATGCCCGGTGAACTTTCGTATTGGGAAAGTCATGCCCGGTGAACTTTTGTATTGGGAAAGTCATGCCCGGTGAACTTTTGTATTGGGAAAGTCATGCCCGGTGATCTTTTGTACTGGGAAAGTCATGCCCGGTGAACTTTTGTATGGGAAAAGTCATGCCCGGTGATCTTTTGTACTGGGAAAGTCATGCCCGGTGATCTTTTGTACTGGGAAAGTCATGCCCGGTCAACTTTTGTATTGGGAAAGTCATGCCCGGTGATCTTTTGTACTGGGAAAGTCATGCCCGGTGAACTTTTGTACTGGGAAAGTCATGCCCGGTGAACTTTTGTATTGGGAAAGTCATGCCCGGTGAACTTTTGTATTGGGAAAGTCATGCCCGGTGAACTTTTGTATTGGGAAAGTCATGCCCGGTGAACTTTTGTATTGGGAAAGTCATGCCCGGTCAACTTTTGTATTGGGAAAGTCATGCCCGGTCAACTTTTGTATTGGGAAAGTCATGCCCGGTCAACCTTTGTATTGGGAAAGTCATGCCCGGTCAACTTTTGTATTGGGAAAGTCATGCCCGGTCAACTTTTGTATTGGGAAAGTCATGCCCGGTCAACTTTTGTATTGTTAAAGTCATGCCCGGTGATCTTTTGTATTGGGAAAGTCATGCCCGGTGAACTTTTGTATTGGGAAAGTCATGCCCGGTGAACTTTTGTATTGGGAAAGTCATGCCCGGTGAACTTTTGTACTGGGAAAGTCATGCCCGGTGAACTTTTGTATTGGGAAAGTCATGCCCGGTGAACTTTTGTATGGGAAATGTCATGCCCGGTGAACTTTTGTATTGGGAAAGTCATGCCCGGTGAACTTTTGTATTGGGAAAGTCATGCCCGGTGAACTTTTGTATTGGGAAAGCCATGCCCGGTGAACTTTTGTATTGGGAAAGTCATGCCCGGTGAACTTTTGTATTGGGAAAGTCATGCCCGGTGAACTTTTGTATTGGGAAAGTCATGCCCGGTGAACTTTTGTATTGGGAAAGTCATGCCCGGTGAACTTTTGTATTGGGAAAGTCATGCCCGGTGAACTTTTGTATTTGAAAGACATGCCCGGTGAACTTTTGTATTGGGAAAGTCATGCCCGGTGAACTTTTGTATTAGGAAAGTCATGCACGGTGAACTTTTGTACTGGGAAAGGCAGCCCGGTGAACTTTTGTATTGGGAAAGTCATGCCCGGTGAAATTTTGTATTGGGAAAGTCATGCCCGGTGAACTTTTGTATTGGGAAAGTCATGCCCGGTGAACTTTTGTATTGGGAAAGTCATGCCCGGTGAACTTTTGTATTGGGAAAGTCATGCCCGGTGATCTTTTGTACTGGGAAAGTCATGCCCGGTCAACTTTTGTATTTGGAAAGTCATGCCCGGTGATCTTTTGTATTGGGAAAGTCATGCCCGGTGAACTTTTGTATTGGGAAAGTCATGCCCGGTGAACTTTTGTATTGGGAAAGTCATGCCCGGTGAACTTTTGTATTGGGAAAGTCATGCCCGGTGAACTTTTGTATTGGGAAAGTCATGCCCGGTGAACTTTTGTATTGGGAAAGTCATGCCCGGTGAACTTTTGTATTGGGAAAGTCATGCCCGGTGAACTTTTGTATTGGGAAAGTCATGCCCGGTGAACTTTTGTATTGGGAAAGTCATGCCCGGTGAACTTTTGTATTGGGAAAGTCATGCCCGGTGAACTTTTGTACTGGGAAAGTCATGCCCGGTGAACTTTTGTATTGGGAAAGTCATGCCCGGTGAACTTTTGTATTGGGAAAGTCATGCCTGGTGAACTTTTGTATTGGGAAAGTCATGCCCGGTGAACTTTTGTACTGGGAAAGTCATGCCCGGTGAACTTTTGTACTGGGAAAATCATGCCCGGTCAACTTTTGTATTGGGAAAGTAATGCCCGGTGATCTTTTGTACTGGGAAAGTCATGCCCGGTGAACTTTTGTACTGGGAAAGTCATGCCCGGTGAACTTTTGTATTGGGAAAGTCATGCCCGGTGAACTTTTGTATTGGGAAAGTCATGCCCGGTGAACTCTTGTATTGGGAAAGTCATGCCCGGTGAACTTTTGTATTGGGAAAGTCATGCCCGGTGAACTTTTGTATTGGGAAAGTCATGCCCGATGAACTTTTGTATTGGGAAAGTCATGCCCGGTGAACTTTTGTATTGGGAAAGTCATGCCCGGTGAACTTTTGTATTGGGAAAGTCATGACCGGTGAACTTTTGTACTGGGAAAGTCATGCCCGGTGAACTTTTGTATTGGGAAAGTCATGTCCGGTGAACTTTTGTATTGGGAAAGTCATGCCCGGTGAACTTTTGTATTGGGAAAGTCATGCCCGGTGAACTTTTGTACTGGGAAAGTCTTGCCCGGTGAACTTTAGTATGGGAAAAGTCATGCCCGGTGATCTTTTGTACTGGGAAAGTCATGTCCGGTCAACTTTTGTATTGGGAAAGTCATGCCCGGTGAACTTTTGTACTGGGAAAGTCATGCCCGGACAAATTTTGTATTGGAAAAGTCATGCCCGGTGAACTTTTGTATTGGGAAAGTCATGCCCGGTGAACTTTTGTATTGGGAAAGTCATGCCCGGTGATCTTTTGTACTGGGAAAGTCAGGCCCGGTGAACTTATGTATTGGGAAAGTCATGCCCGGTGAACTTTTGTATTGGGAAAGTCATGCCCGGTCAACTTTTGTATTGGGAAAGTCATGCCCGGTCAACTTTTGTATTGGGAAAGTCATGCCCGGTCAACTTTTGTATTGGGAAAGTCATGCCCGGTGATCTTTTGTATTGGGAAAGTCATGCCCGGTGAACTTTTGTATTGGGAAAGTCATGCCCGGTGAACTTTTGTATTGGGAAAGTCATGCCCGGTGAACTTTTGTACTGGGAAAGTCATGCCCGGTGAACTTTTGTATTGGGAAAGTCATGCCCGGTGAACTTTTGTATGGGAAAAGTCATGCCCGGTGAACTTTTGTATGGGAAAAGTCATGCCCGGTGAAATTTTGTATGGGAAAAGTCATGCCCGGTGAACTTTTGTATTGGGAAAGTCATGCCCGGTGAACTTTTGTATGGGAAAAGTCATGCCCGGTGATCTTTTGTACTGGGAAAGTCATGCCCGGTGATCTTTTGTACTGGGAAAGTCATGCCCGGTCAACTTTTGTATTGGGAAAGTCATGCCCGGTGAACTTTTGTACTGGGAAAGTCATGCCCGGTGAACTTTTGTACTGGGAAAGTCATGCCCGGTGAACTTTTGTATTGGGAAAGTCATGCCCGGTGAACTTTTGTATTGGGAAAGTCATGCCTGGTGAACTTTTGAATTGGGAAAGTCATGCCCGGTGAACTTTTGTATTGGGAAAGTCATGCCCGGTGAACTTTTGTATTGGGAAAGTCATGCCCGGTGATCTTTTGTACTGGGAAAGTCATGCCCGGTGAACTTTTGTATGGGAAAAGTCATGCCCGGTGAACTTTTGTATTGGGAAAGTCATGCCCGGTGAACTTTTGTATTGGGAAAGTCATGCCCGGTGAACTTTTGTACTGGGAAAGTCATGCCCGGTGAACTTTTGTATTGGGAAAGTTATGCCCGGTGAACTTTTGTATTGGGAAAATCATGCCCGGTCAACTTTTGTATTGGGAAAGTCATGCCCGGTGATCTTTTGTACTGGGAAAGTCATGCCCGGTGAACTTTTGTATTGGGAAAGTCATGCCCGGTGAACTTTTGTATTGGGAAAGTCATGCCCGGTCAACTTTTGTATTGGGAAAGTCATGCCCGGTCAACTTTTGTATTGGGAAAGTCATGCCCGGTCAACTTTTGTATTGGGAAAGTCATGCCCGGCCAACCTTTGTATTGGGAAAGTCATGCCCGGTCAACTTTTGTATTGGGAAAGTCATGCCCGGTCAACTTTTGTATTGGGAAAGTCATGCCCGGTCAACTTTTGTATTGGGAAAGTCATGCCCGGTGATCTTTTGTATTGGGAAAGTCATGCCCGGTGAACTTTTGTATTGGGAAAGTCATGCCCGGTGAACTTTTGTATTGGGAAAGTCATGCCCGGTGAACTTTTGTACTGGGAAAGTCATGCCCGGTGAACTTTTGTATTGGGAAAGTCATGCCCGGTGAACTTTTGTATGGGAAAAGTCATGCCCGGTGAACTTTTGTATTGGGAAAGTCATGCCCGGTGAACTTTTGTATTGGGAAAGTCATGCCCGGTGAACTTTTGTATTGGGAAAGCCATGCCCGGTGAACTTTTGTATTGGGAAAGTCATGCCCGGTGAACTTTTGTATTGGGAAAGTCATGCCCGGTGAACTTTTGTATTGGGAAAGTCATGCCCGGTGAACTTTTGTATTGGGAAAGTCATGCCCGGTGAACTTTTGTATTGGGAAAGTCATGCCCGGTGAACTTTTGTATTGGGAAAGTCATGCCCGGTGAACTTTTGTATTGGGAAAGTCATGCCCGGTAAACTTTTGTATTGGGAAAGTCATGCACGGTGAACTTTTGTACTGGGAAAGTCATGCCCGGTGAACTTTTGTATTGGGAAAGTCATGCCCGGTGAACTTTTGTATTGGGAAAGTCATGCCCGGTGAACTTTTGTATTGGGAAAGTCATGCCCGGTGATCTTTTGTACTGGGAAAGTCATGCCCGGTGAACTTTTGTACTGGGAAAGTCATGCCCGGTGAACGTTTGTATTGGGAAAGTCATGCCCGGTGAACTTTTGTATTGGGAAAGTCATGCCCGGTGAACTTTTGTATTGGGAAAGTCATGCCCGGTGAACTTTTGTATTGGGAAAGTCATGCCCGGTGAACTTTTGTATTGGGAAAGTCATGCCCGGTGAACTTTTGTATTGGGAAAGTCATGCCCGGTGAACTTTTGTATTGGGAAAGTCATGCCCGGTGAACTTTTGTATTGGGAAAGTCATGCCCGGTGAACTTTTGTATTGGGAAAGTCATGCCCGGTGAACTTTTGTATTGGGAAAGTCATGCCCGGTGAACTTTTGTATTGGGAAAGTCATGCCCGGTGAACTTTTGTACTGGGAAAGTCATGCCCGGTGAACTTTTGTATTGGGAAAGTCATGTCCGGTGAACTTTTGTATTGGGAAAGTCATGCCTGGTGAACTTTTGTATTGGGAAAGTCATGCCCGGTGAACTTTTGTACTGGAAAGTCATGCCCGGTGAACTTTTGTACTGGGAAAGTCATGCCCGGTCAACTTTTGTATTGGAAAAGTCATGCCCGGTGATCTTTTGTACTGGGAAAGTCATGCCCGGTGAACTTTTGTACTGGGAAAGTCATGCCCGGTGAACTTTTGTATTGGGAAAGTCATGCCCGGTGAACTTTTGTATTGGGAAAGTCATGCCCGGTGAACTTTTGTATTGGGAAAGTCATGCCCGGTGAACTTTTGTATTGGGAAAGTCATGCCCGGTGAACTTTTGTATTGGGAAAGTCATGCCCGGTGAACTTTTGTATTGGGAAAGTCATGCCCGGTGAACTTTTGTATTGGGAAAGTCATGCCCGGTGAACTTTTGTATTGGGAAAGTCATGACCGGTGAACTTTTGTACTGGGAAAGTCATGCCCGGTGAACTTTTGTATTGGGAAAGTCATGCCCGGTGAACTTTTGTATTGGGAAAGTCATGCCCGGTGAACTTTTGTATTGGGAAAGTCATGCCCGGTGAACTTTTGTACTGGGAAAGTCATGCCCGGTGAACTTTAGTATGGGAAAAGTCATGCCCGGTGATCTTTTGTACTGGGAAAGTCATGTCCGGTCAACTTTTGTATTGGGAAAGTCATGCCCGGTGAACTTTTGTACTGGGAAAGTCATGCCCGGACAACTTTTGTATTGGGAAAGTCATGCCCGGTGAACTTTTGTATTGGGAAAGTCATGCCCGGTCAACTTTTGTATTGGGAAAGTCATGCCCGGTGATCTTTTGTACTGGGAAAGTCAGGCCCGGTGAACTTATGTATTGGGAAAGTCATGCCCGGTGAACTTTTGTATTGGGAAAGTCATGCCCGGTCAACTTTTGTATTGGGAAAGTCATGCCCGGTCAACTTTTGTATTGGGAAAGTCATGCCCGGTCAACTTTTGTATTGGGATAGTCATGCCCGGTCAACTTTTGTATTGGGAAAGTCATGCCCGGTCAACTTTTGTATTGGGAAATTCATGCCCGGTGAACTTTTGTACTGGGAAAGTCATGCCCGGTGAACTTTTGTATTGGGAAAGTCATGCCCGGTGAACTTTTGTATTGGGAAAGTCATGCCCGGTCAACTTTTGTATTGGGAAAGTCATGCCCGGTGATCTTTTGTACTGGGAAAGTCATGCCCGGTGAACTTTTGTATTGGGAAAGTCATGCCCGGTGAACTTTTGTATTGGGAAATTCATGCCCGGTGATCTTTTGTATTGGGAAAGTCATGCCCGGTGAACTTTTGTATGGGAAAAGTCATGCCCGGTGAAATTTTGTATGGGAAAAGTCATGCCCGGTGAACTTTTGTATTGGGAAAGTCATGCCCGGTGAACTTTTGTATGGGAAAAGTCATGCCCGGTGATCTTTTGTACTGGGAAAGTCATGCCCGGTGATCTTTTGTACTGGGAAAGTCATGCCCGGTCAACTTTTGTATTGGGAAAGTCATGCCCGGTGATCTTTTGTACTGGGAAAGTCATGCCCGGTGAACTTTTGTACTGGGAAAGTCATGCCCGGTGAACTTTTGTATTGGGAAAGTCATGCCCGGTGAACTTTTGTATTGGGAAAGTCATGCCTGGTGAACTTTTGTATTGGGAAAGTCATGCCCGGTGAACTTTTGTATTGGGAAAGTCATGCCCGGTGAACTTTTGTATTGGGAAGGTCATGCCCGGTGATCTTTTGTACTGGGAAAGTCATGCCCGGTGAACTTTTGTATGGGAAAAGTCATGCCCGGTGAACTTTTGTATTGGGAAAGTCATGCCCGGTGAAATTTTGTATTGGGAAAGTCATGCCCGGTGAACTTTTGTACTGGGAAAGTCATGCCCGGTGAACTTTTGTATTGGGAAAGTTATGCCCGGTGAACTTTTGTATTGGGAAAGTCATGCCCGGTCAACTTTTGTATTGGGAAAGTCATGCCCGGTGATCTTTTGTACTGGGAAAGTCATGCCCGGTGAACTTTTGTATTGGGAAAGTCATGCCCGGTGAACTTTTGTATTGGGAAAGTCATGCCCGGTGAACTTTTCTACTGTGAAAGTCATGCCCGGTCAACTTTTGTATTGGGAAAGTCATGCCCGGTGATCTTTGGTACTGGGAAAGTCATGCCCGGTCAACTTTTGTATTGGGAAAGTCATGCCCGGTGAACTTTTGTATTGGGAAAGTCATGCCCGGTGAACTTTTGTATGGGAAAAGTCATGCCCGGTGAACTTTTGTATTGATGAAAGTCATGCCCGGTGAACTTTTGTATTGGGAAAGTCATGCCCGGTGAACTTTTGTACTGGGAAAGTCATGCCCGGTGAACTTTTGTACTGTGAAAGTCATGCCCGGTCAACTTTTGTATTGGGAAAGTCATGCCCGGTGATCTTTGGTACTGGGAAAGTCATGCCCGGTCAACTTTTGTATTGAGAAAGTCATGCCCGGTGAACTTTTGTATTGGGAAAGTCATGCCCGGTGAACTTTTGTATTGGAAAAGTCATGCCCGTCAACTTTTGTATTTGGAAAGTCATGCCCGGTGATCTTTTGTACTGGGAAAGTCATGCCCGGTCAACTTTTGTATTGGGAAAGTCATGCCCGGTGAACTTTTGTATGGGAAAAGTCATGCCCGGTGAACTTTTGTATTGGGAAAGTCATGCCCGGTGAACTTTTGTATTGGGAAAGTCATGCCCGGTGAACTTTTGTATTGGGAAAGTCATGCCCGGTGAACTTTTGTATTGGGAAAGTCATGCCCGGTGAACTTTTGTATTGGGAAAGTCATACCCGGTGAACTTTTGTATTGGGAAAGACATGCCCGGTGAACTTTTGTACTGGGAAAGTCATGCCCGGTGAACTTTTGTATTGGGAAAGTCATGCCCGTTGAACTTTTGTATGGGAAAAGTCATGCCCGGTGAACTTTTGTATTGGGAAAGTCATGCCCGGTGAACTTTTGTATTGGGAAAGTCATGCCCGGTGATCTTTTGTACTGGGAAAGTCATGCCCGGTGAACTTTTGTATTGGGAAAGTCATGCCCGGTGATCTTTTGTACTGGGAAAGTCATGCCCGGTGAACTTTTGTATTGGGAAAGTCATGCCCGGTGAACTTTTGTATTGGGAAAGTCATGCCCGGTGAACTTTTGTATGGGAAAAGTCATGCCCGGTGAACTTTTGTATTGGGAAAGTCATGCCCGGTGAACTTTTGTATTGGGAAAGTCATGCCCGGTGAACTTTTGTACTGGGAAAGTCATGCCCGGTGAACTTTTGTATTGGGAAAATCATGCCCGGTGAACTTTTGTATTGGGAAAGTCATGCCCGGTGAACTTTTGTACTGGGAAAGTCATGCCCGGTGAACTTTTGTATTGGGAAAGTCATGCCCGGTGAACTTTTGTATTGGGAAAGTCATGCCCGGTGAACTTTTGTATTGGGAAAGTCATGCCCGGTGAACTTTTGTATTGGGAAAGTCATGCCCGGTGAACTTTTGTATGGGAAAAGTCATGCCCGGTGAACTTTTGTATTGGGAAAGTCATACCCGGTGAACTTTTGTATTGGGAAAGTCATGCCCGGTGAACTTTTGTATTGGGAAAGTCATGCCCGGTGAACTTTTGTACTGTGAAAGTCATGCCCGGTCAACTTTTGTATTGGGAAAGTCATGCCCGGTGATCTTTGGTACTGGGAAAGTCATGCCCGGTCAACTTTTGTATTGGGAAAGTCATGCCCGGTGAACTTTTGTATTGGGAAAGTCATGCCCGGTGAACTTTTGTATGGGAAAAGTCATGCCCGGTGAACTTTTGTATTGGGAAAGTCATGCCCGGTGAACTTTTGTATTGGGAAAGTCATGCCCGGTGAACTTTTGTACTGGGAAAGTCATGCCCGGTGAACTTTTGTACTGTGAAAGTCATGCCCGGTCAACTTTTGTATTGGGAAAGTCATGCCCGGTGATCTTTGGTACTGGGAAAGTCATGCCCGGTCAACTTTTGTATTGAGAAAGTCATGCCCGGTGAACTTTTGTATTGGGAAAGTCATGCCCGGTGAACTTTTGTATTGGAAAAGTCATGCCCGTCAACTTTTGTATTTGGAAAGTCATGCCCGGTGATCTTTTGTACTGGGAAAGTCATGCCCGGTCAACTTTTGTATTGGGAAAGTCGTGCCCGGTGAACTTTTGTATGGGAAAAGTCATGCCCGGTGAACTTTTGTATTGGGAAAGTCATGCCCGGTGAACTTTTGTATTGGGAAAGTCATGCCCGGTGAACTTTTGTATTGGGAAAGTCATGCCCGGTGAACTTTTGTATTGGGAAAGTCATGCCCGGTGAACTTTTGTATTGGGAAAGTCATGCCCGGTGAACTTTTGTATTGGGAAAGTCATGCCCGGTGAACTTTTGTACTGGGAAAGTCATGCCCGGTGAACTTTTGTATTGGGAAAGTCATGCCCGTTGAACTTTTGTATGGGAAAAGTCATGCCCGGTGAACTTTTGTATTGGGAAAGTCATGCCCGGTGAACTTTTGTATTGGGAAAGTCATGCCCGGTGATCTTTTGTACTGGGAAAGTCATGCCCGGTGAACTTTTGTATTGGGAAAGTCATGCCCGGTGATCTTTTGTACTGGGAAAGTCATGCCCGGTGAACTTTTGTATTGGGAAAGTCATGCCCGGTGAACTTTTGTATTGGGAAAGTCATGCCCGGTGAACTTTTGTATGGGAAAAGTCATGCCCGGTGAACTTTTGTATTGGGAAAGTCATGCCCGGTGAACTTTTGTATTGGGAAAGTCATGCCCGGTGAACTTTTGTACTGGGAAAGTCATGCCCGGTGAACTTTTGTATTGGGAAAATCATGCCCGGTGAACTTTTGTATTGGGAAAGTCATGCCCGGTGAACTTTTGTACTGGGAAAGTCATGCCCGGTGAACTTTTGTATTGGGAAAGTCATGCCCGGTGAACTTTTGTATTGGGAAAGTCATGCCCGGTAAACTTTTGTACTGGGAAAGTCATGCCCGGTGAACTTTTGTATTGGGAAAGTCATGCCCGGTGAACTTTTGTATTGGGAAAGTCATGACAGGTGAACTTTTGTACTGGGAAAGTCATGCCCGGTGAACTTTTGTATTGGGAAAGTCATGCCCGGTGAACTTTTGTACTGGGAAAGTCATGCCTGGTGAACTTTTGTATTGGGAAAGTCAGGCCCGGTGAACTTATGTATTGGGAAAGTCATGCCCGGTGAACTTTTGTATTGGGAAAGTCATGCCCGGTCAACTTTTGTATTGGGAAAGTCATGCCCGGTCAACTTTTGTATTGGGAAAGTCATGCCCGGTCAACTTTTGTATTGGGAAAGTCATGCCCGGTGAACTTTTGTATTGGGAAAGTCATGCCCGGTGAACTTTTGTATTGGGAAAGTCATGCCCGGTGAACTTTTGTATTGGGAAAGTCATGCCCGGTGAACTTTTGTATGGGAAAAGTCATGCCCGGTGATCTTTTGTACTGGGAAAGTCATGCCCGGTGATCTTTTGTACTGGGAAAGTCATGCCCGGTCAACTTTTGTATTGGGAAAGTCATGCCCGGTGATCTTTTGTACTGGGAAAGTCATGCCCGGTGAACTTTTGTACTGGGAAAGTCATGCCCGGTGAACTTTTGTATTGGGAAAGTCATGCCCGGTGAACTTTTGTATTGGGAAAGTCATGCCCGGTGAACTTTTGTATTTGAAAGACATGCCCGGTGAACTTTTGTATTGGGAAAGTCATGCCCGGTGAACTTTTGTATTAGGAAAGTCATGCACGGTGAACTTTTGTACTGGGAAAGGCAGCCCGGTGAACTTTTGTATTGGGAAAGTCATGCCCGGTGAAATTTTGTATTGGGAAAGTCATGCCCGGTGAACTTTTGTATTGGGAAAGTCATGCCCGGTGAACTTTTGTATTGGGAAAGTCATGCCCGGTGAACTTTTGTATTGGGAAAGTCATGCCCGGTGATCTTTTGTACTGGGAAAGTCATGCCCGGTCAACTTTTGTATTTGGAAAGTCATGCCCGGTGATCTTTTGTATTGGGAAAGTCATGCCCGGTGAACTTTTGTATTGGGAAAGTCATGCCCGGTGAACTTTTGTATTGGGAAAGTCATGCCCGGTGAACTTTTGTATTGGGAAAGTCATGCCCGGTGAACTTTTGTATTGGGAAAGTCATGCCCGGTGAACTTTTGTATTGGGAAAGTCATGCCCGGTGAACTTTTGTATTGGGAAAGTCATGCCCGGTGAACTTTTGTATTGGGAAAGTCATGCCCGGTGAACTTTTGTATTGGGAAAGTCATGCCCGGTGAACTTTTGTATTGGGAAAGTCATGCCCGGTGAACTTTTGTACTGGGAAAGTCATGCCCGGTGAACTTTTGTATTGGGAAAGTCATGCCCGGTGAACTTTTGTATTGGGAAAGTCATGCCTGGTGAACTTTTGTATTGGGAAAGTCATGCCCGGTGAACTTTTGTACTGGGAAAGTCATGCCCGGTGAACTTTTGTACTGGGAAAATCATGCCCGGTCAACTTTTGTATTGGGAAAGTAATGCCCGGTGATCTTTTGTACTGGGAAAGTCATGCCCGGTGAACTTTTGTACTGGGAAAGTCATGCCCGGTGAACTTTTGTATTGGGAAAGTCATGCCCGGTGAACTTTTGTATTGGGAAAGTCATGCCCGGTGAACTCTTGTATTGGGAAAGTCATGCCCGGTGAACTTTTGTATTGGGAAAGTCATGCCCGGTGAACTTTTGTATTGGGAAAGTCATGCCCGATGAACTTTTGTATTGGGAAAGTCATGCCCGGTGAACTTTTGTATTGGGAAAGTCATGCCCGGTGAACTTTTGTATTGGGAAAGTCATGACCGGTGAACTTTTGTACTGGGAAAGTCATGCCCGGTGAACTTTTGTATTGGGAAAGTCATGTCCGGTGAACTTTTGTATTGGGAAAGTCATGCCCGGTGAACTTTTGTATTGGGAAAGTCATGCCCGGTGAACTTTTGTACTGGGAAAGTCTTGCCCGGTGAACTTTAGTATGGGAAAAGTCATGCCCGGTGATCTTTTGTACTGGGAAAGTCATGTCCGGTCAACTTTTGTATTGGGAAAGTCATGCCCGGTGAACTTTTGTACTGGGAAAGTCATGCCCGGACAAATTTTGTATTGGAAAAGTCATGCCCGGTGAACTTTTGTATTGGGAAAGTCATGCCCGGTGAACTTTTGTATTGGGAAAGTCATGCCCGGTGATCTTTTGTACTGGGAAAGTCAGGCCCGGTGAACTTATGTATTGGGAAAGTCATGCCCGGTGAACTTTTGTATTGGGAAAGTCATGCCCGGTCAACTTTTGTATTGGGAAAGTCATGCCCGGTCAACTTTTGTATTGGGAAAGTCATGCCCGGTGATCTTTTGTATTGGGAAAGTCATGCCCGGTGAACTTTTGTATTGGGAAAGTCATGCCCGGTGAACTTTTGTATTGGGAAAGTCATGCCCGGTGAACTTTTGTACTGGGAAAGTCATGCCCGGTGAACTTTTGTATTGGGAAAGTCATGCCCGGTGAACTTTTGTATGGGAAAAGTCATGCCCGGTGAACTTTTGTATGGGAAAAGTCATGCCCGGTGAAATTTTGTATGGGAAAAGTCATGCCCGGTGAACTTTTGTATTGGGAAAGTCATGCCCGGTGAACTTTTGTATGGGAAAAGTCATGCCCGGTGATCTTTTGTACTGGGAAAGTCATGCCCGGTGATCTTTTGTACTGGGAAAGTCATGCCCGGTCAACTTTTGTATTGGGAAAGTCATGCCCGGTGAACTTTTGTACTGGGAAAGTCATGCCCGGTGAACTTTTGTACTGGGAAAGTCATGCCCGGTGAACTTTTGTATTGGGAAAGTCATGCCCGGTGAACTTTTGTATTGGGAAAGTCATGCCTGGTGAACTTTTGAATTGGGAAAGTCATGCCCGGTGAACTTTTGTATTGGGAAAGTCATGCCCGGTGAACTTTTGTATTGGGAAAGTCATGCCCGGTGATCTTTTGTACTGGGAAAGTCATGCCCGGTGAACTTTTGTATGGGAAAAGTCATGCCCGGTGAACTTTTGTATTGGGAAAGTCATGCCCGGTGAACTTTTGTATTGGGAAAGTCATGCCCGGTGAACTTTTGTACTGGGAAAGTCATGCCCGGTGAACTTTTGTATTGGGAAAGTTATGCCCGGTGAACTTTTGTATTGGGAAAGTCATGCCCGGTCAACTTTTGTATTGGGAAAGTCATGCCCGGTGATCTTTTGTACTGGGAAAGTCATGCCCGGTCAACTTTTGTATTGGGAAAGTCATGCCCGGTCAACTTTTGTATTGGGAAAGTCATGCCCGGTCAACTTTTGTATTGGGAAAGTCATGCCCGGCCAACCTTTGTATTGGGAAAGTCATGCCCGGTCAACTTTTGTATTGGGAAAGTCATGCCCGGTCAACTTTTGTATTGGGAAAGTCATGCCCGGTCAACTTTTGTATTGGGAAAGTCATGCCCGGTGATCTTTTGTATTGGGAAAGTCATGCCCGGTGAACTTTTGTATTGGGAAAGTCATGCCCGGTGAACTTTTGTATTGGGAAAGTCATGCCCGGTGAACTTTTGTACTGGGAAAGTCATGCCCGGTGAACTTTTGTATTGGGAAAGTCATGCCCGGTGAACTTTTGTATGGGAAAAGTCATGCCCGGTGAACTTTTGTATTGGGAAAGTCATGCCCGGTGAACTTTTGTATTGGGAAAGTCATGCCCGGTGAACTTTTGTATTGGGAAAGCCATGCCCGGTGAACTTTTGTATTGGGAAAGTCATGCCCGGTGAACTTTTGTATTGGGAAAGTCATGCCCGGTGAACTTTTGTATTGGGAAAGTCATGCCCGGTGAACTTTTGTATTGGGAAAGTCATGCCCGGTGAACTTTTGTATTGGGAAAGTCATGCCCGGTGAACTTTTGTATTGGGAAAGTCATGCCCGGTAAACTTTTGTATTGGGAAAGTCATGCACGGTGAACTTTTGTACTGGGAAAGTCATGCCCGGTGAACTTTTGTATTGGGAAAGTCATGCCCGGTGAACTTTTGTATTGGGAAAGTCATGCCCGGTGAAGTTTTGTATTGGGAAAGTCATGCCCGGTGATCTTTTGTACTGGGAAAGTCATGCCCGGTGAACTTTTGTACTGGGAAAGTCATGCCCGGTGAACGTTTGTATTGGGAAAGTCATGCCCGGTGAACTTTTGTATTGGGAAAGTCATGCCCGGTGAACTTTTGTATTGGGAAAGTCATGCCCGGTGAACTTTTGTATTGGGAAAGTCATGCCCGGTGAACTTTTGTATTGGGAAAGTCATGCCCGGTGAACTTTTGTATTGGGAAAGTCATGCCCGGTGAACTTTTGTATTGGGAAAGTCATGCCCGGTGAACTTTTGTATTGGGAAAGTCATGCCCGGTGAACTTTTGTATTGGGAAAGTCATGCCCGGTGAACTTTTGTATTGGGAAAGTCATGCCCGGTGAACTTTTGTATTGGGAAAGTCATGCCCGGTGAACTTTTGTACTGGGAAAGTCATGCCCGGTGAACTTTTGTATTGGGAAAGTCATGTCCGGTGAACTTTTGTATTGGGAAAGTCATGCCTGGTGAACTTTTGTATTGGGAAAGTCATGCCCGGTGAACTTTTGTACTGGAAAGTCATGCCCGGTGAACTTTTGTACTGGGAAAGTCATGCCCGGTCAACTTTTGTATTGGAAAAGTCATGCCCGGTGATCTTTTGTACTGGGAAAGTCATGCCCGGTGAACTTTTGTACTGGGAAAGTCATGCCCGGTGAACTTTTGTATTGGGAAAGTCATGCCCGGTGAACTTTTGTATTGGGAAAGTCATGCCCGGTGAACTTTTGTATTGGGAAAGTCATGCCCGGTGAACTTTTGTATTGGGAAAGTCATGCCCGGTGAACTTTTGTATTGGGAAAGTCATGCCCGGTGAACTTTTGTATTGGGAAAGTCATGCCCGGTGAACTTTTGTATTGGGAAAGTCATGCCCGGTGAACTTTTGTATTGGGAAAGTCATGCCCGGTGAACTTTTGTATTGGGAAAGTCATGACCGGTGAACTTTTGTACTGGGAAAGTCATGCCCGGTGAACTTTTGTATTGGGAAAGTCATGCCCGGTGAACTTTTGTATTGGGAAAGTCATGCCCGGTGAACTTTTGTATTGGGAAAGTCATGCCCGGTGAACTTTTGTACTGGGAAAGTCATGCCCGGTGAACTTTAGTATGGGAAAAGTCATGCCCGGTGATCTTTTGTACTGGGAAAGTCATGTCCGGTCAACTTTTGTATTGGGAAAGTCATGCCCGGTGAACTTTTGTACTGGGAAAGTCATGCCCGGACAACTTTTGTATTGGGAAAGTCATGCCCGGTGAACTTTTGTATTGGGAAAGTCATGCCCGGTCAACTTTTGTATTGGGAAAGTCATGCCCGGTGATCTTTTGTACTGGGAAAGTCAGGCCCGGTGAACTTATGTATTGGGAAAGTCATGCCCGGTGAACTTTTGTATTGGGAAAGTCATGCCCGGTCAACTTTTGTATTGGGAAAGTCATGCCCGGTCAACTTTTGTATTGGGAAAGTCATGCCCGGTCAACTTTTGTATTGGGAAAGTCATGCCCGGTCAACTTTTGTATTGGGAAAGTCATGCCCGGTCAACTTTTGTATTGGGAAATTCATGCCCGGTGAACTTTTGTACTGGGAAAGTCATGCCCGGTGAACTTTTGTATTGGGAAAGTCATGCCCGGTGAACTTTTGTATTGGGAAAGTCATGCCCGGTCAACTTTTGTATTGGGAAAGTCATGCCCGGTGATCTTTTGTACTGGGAAAGTCATGCCCGGTGAACTTTTGTATTGGGAAAGTCATGCCCGGTGAACTTTTGTATTGGGAAATTCATGCCCGGTGATCTTTTGTATTGG
Source organism: Musca autumnalis (assembly GCF_047663935.1). Classification (NCBI taxonomy): domain Eukaryota; kingdom Metazoa; phylum Arthropoda; class Insecta; order Diptera; family Muscidae; genus Musca; species Musca autumnalis. The sequence continues at coordinate 62,365 of NW_027412058.1, forward strand.
GAAAGTCATGCCCGGTGAACTTTTGTATGGGAAAAGTCATGCCCGGTGAAATTTTGTATGGGAAAAGTCATGCCCGGTGAACTTTTGTATTGGGAAAGTCATGCCCGGTGAACTTTTGTATGGGAAAAGTCATGCCCGGTGATCTTTTGTACTGGGAAAGTCATGCCCGGTGATCTTTTGTACTGGGAAAGTCATGCCCGGTCAACTTTTGTATTGGGAAAGTCATGCCCGGTGATCTTTTGTACTGGGAAAGTCATGCCCGGTGAACTTTTGTACTGGGAAAGTCATGCCCGGTGAACTTTTGTATTGGGAAAGTCATGCCCGGTGAACTTTTGTATTGGGAAAGTCATGCCTGGTGAACTTTTGTATTGGGAAAGTCATGCCCGGTGAACTTTTGTATTGGGAAAGTCATGCCCGGTGAACTTTTGTATTGGGAAGGTCATGCCCGGTGATCTTTTGTACTGGGAAAGTCATGCCCGGTGAACTTTTGTATGGGAAAAGTCATGCCCGGTGAACTTTTGTATTGGGAAAGTCATGCCCGGTGAAATTTTGTATTGGGAAAGTCATGCCCGGTGAACTTTTGTACTGGGAAAGTCATGCCCGGTGAACTTTTGTATTGGGAAAGTTATGCCCGGTGAACTTTTGTATTGGGAAAGTCATGCCCGGTCAACTTTTGTATTGGGAAAGTCATGCCCGGTGATCTTTTGTACTGGGAAAGTCATGCCCGGTGAACTTTTGTATTGGGAAAGTCATGCCCGGTGAACTTTTGTATTGGGAAAGTCATGCCCGGTGAACTTTTGTACTGTGAAAGTCATGCCCGGTCAACTTTTGTATTGGGAAAGTCATGCCCGGTGATCTTTGGTACTGGGAAAGTCATGCCCGGTCAACTTTTGTATTGGGAAAGTCATGCCCGGTGAACTTTTGTATTGGGAAAGTCATGCCCGGTGAACTTTTGTATGGGAAAAGTCATGCCCGGTGAACTTTTGTATTGATGAAAGTCATGCCCGGTGAACTTTTGTATTGGGAAAGTCATGCCCGGTGAACTTTTGTACTGGGAAAGTCATGCCCGGTGAACTTTTGTACTGTGAAAGTCATGCCCGGTCAACTTTTGTATTGGGAAAGTCATGCCCGGTGATCTTTGGTACTGGGAAAGTCATTCCCGGTCAACTTTTGTATTGAGAAAGTCATGCCCGGTGAACTTTTGTATTGGGAAAGTCATGCCCGGTGAACTTTTGTATTGGAAAAGTCATGCCCGTCAACTTTTGTATTTGGAAAGTCATGCCCGGTGATCTTTTGTACTGGGAAAGTCATGCCCGGTCAACTTTTGTATTGGGAAAGTCATGCCCGGTGAACTTTTGTATGGGAAAAGTCATGCCCGGTGAACTTTTGTATTGGGAAAGTCATGCCCGGTGAACTTTTGTATTGGGAAAGTCATGCCCGGTGAACTTTTGTATTGGGAAAGTCATGCCCGGTGAACTTTTGTATTGGGAAAGTCATGCCCGGTGAACTTTTGTATTGGGAAAGTCATGCCCGGTGAACTTTTGTATTGGGAAAGACATGCCCGGTGAACTTTTGTACTGGGAAAGTCATGCCCGGTGAACTTTTGTATTGGGAAAGTCATGCCCGTTGAACTTTTGTATGGGAAAAGTCATGCCCGGTGAACTTTTGTATTGGGAAAGTCATGCCCGGTGAACTTTTGTATTGGGAAAGTCATGCCCGGTGATCTTTTGTACTGGGAAAGTCATGCCCGGTGAACTTTTGTATTGGGAAAGTCATGCCCGGTGATCTTTTGTACTGGGAAAGTCATGCCCGGTGAACTTTTGTATTGGGAAAGTCATGCCCGGTGAACTTTTGTATTGGGAAAGTCATGCCCGGTGAACTTTTGTATGGGAAAAGTCATGCCCGGTGAACTTTTGTATTGGGAAAGTCATGCCCGGTGAACTTTTGTATTGGGAAAGTCATGCCCGGTGAACTTTTGGACTGGGAAAGTCATGCCCGGTGAACTTTTGTATTGGGAAAATCATGCCCGGTGAACTTTTGTATTGGGAAAGTCATGCCCGGTGAACTTTTGTACTGGGAAAGTCATGCCCGGTGAACTTTTGTATTGGGAAAGTCATGCCCGGTGAACTTTTGTATTGGGAAAGTCATGCCCGGTGAACTTTTGTATTGGGAAAGTCATGCCCGGTGAACTTTTGTATTGGGAAAGTCATGCCCGGTGAACTTTTGTATGGGAAAAGTCATGCCCGGTGAACTTTTGTATTGGGAAAGTCATACCCGGTGAACTTTTGTATTGGGAAAGTCATGCCCGGTGAACTTTTGTATTGGGAAAGTCATGCCCGGTGAACTTTTGTACTGTGAAAGTCATGCCCGGTCAACTTTTGTATTGGGAAAGTCATGCCCGGTGATCTTTGGTACTGGGAAAGTCATGCCCGGTCAACTTTTGTATTGGGAAAGTCATGCCCGGTGAACTTTTGTATTGGGAAAGTCATGCCCGGTGAACTTTTGTATGGGAAAAGTCATGCCCGGTGAACTTTTGTATTGGGAAAGTCATGCCCGGTGAACTTTTGTATTGGGAAAGTCATGCCCGGTGAACTTTTGTACTGGGAAAGTCATGCCCGGTGAACTTTTGTACTGTGAAAGTCATGCCCGGTCAACTTTTGTATTGGGAAAGTCATGCCCGGTGATCTTTGGTACTGGGAAAGTCATGCCCGGTCAACTTTTGTATTGAGAAAGTCATGCCCGGTGAACTTTTGTATTGGGAAAGTCATGCCCGGTGAACTTTTGTATTGGAAAAGTCATGCCCGTCAACTTTTGTATTTGGAAAGTCATGCCCGGTGATCTTTTGTACTGGGAAAGTCATGCCCGGTCAACTTTTGTATTGGGAAAGTCGTGCCCGGTGAACTTTTGTATGGGAAAAGTCATGCCCGGTGAACTTTTGTATTGGGAAAGTCATGCCCGGTGAACTTTTGTATTGGGAAAGTCATGCCCGGTGAACTTTTGTATTGGGAAAGTCATGCCCGGTGAACTTTTGTATTGGGAAAGTCATGCCCGGTGAACTTTTGTATTGGGAAAGTCATGCCCGGTGAACTTTTGTATTGGGAAAGTCATGCCCGGTGAACTTTTGTACTGGGAAAGTCATGCCCGGTGAACTTTTGTATTGGGAAAGTCATGCCCGTTGAACTTTTGTATGGGAAAAGTCATGCCCGGTGAACTTTTGTATTGGGAAAGTCATGCCCGGTGAACTTTTGTATTGGGAAAGTCATGCCCGGTGATCTTTTGTACTGGGAAAGTCATGCCCGGTGAACTTTTGTATTGGGAAAGTCATGCCCGGTGATCTTTTGTACCGGGAAAGTCATGCCCGGTGAACTTTTGTATTGGGAAAGTCATGCCCGGTGAACTTTTGTATTGGGAAAGTCATGCCCGGTGAACTTTTGTATGGGAAAAGTCATGCCCGGTGAACTTTTGTATTGGGAAAGTCATGCCCGGTGAACTTTTGTATTGGGAAAGTCATGCCCGGTGAACTTTTGTACTGGGAAAGTCATGCCCGGTGAACTTTTGTATTGGGAAAATCATGCCCGGTGAACTTTTGTATTGGGAAAGTCATGCCCGGTGAACTTTTGTACTGGGAAAGTCATGCCCGGTGAACTTTTGTATTGGGAAAGTCATGCCCGGTGAACTTTTGTATTGTGAAAGTCATGCCCGGTAAACTTTTGTACTGGGAAAGTCATGCCCGGTGAACTTTTGTATTGGGAAAGTCATGCCCGGTGAACTTTTGTATTGGGAAAGTCATGACAGGTGAACTTTTGTACTGGGAAAGTCATGCCCGGTGAACTTTTGTATTGGGAAAGTCATGCCCGGTGAACTTTTGTACTGGGAAAGTCATGCCTGGTGAACTTTTGTATTGGGAAAGTCATGCCCGGTGAACTTTTGTACTGGGAAAGTCATGACCGGTGAACTTTTGTATTGGGAAAGTCATGCCCGGTGAACTTTTGTATTGGGAAAGTCATGCCCGGTGAACTTTTGTACTGGGAAAGTCATGCCCGGTGAACTTTTGTATTGGGAAAGTCATGCCCGGTGAAGTTTTGTATTGGGAAAGTCATGCCCGGTGAACTTTTGTATTGGGAAAGTCATGCCCGGTGAACTTTTGTACTGGGAAAGTCATGCCCGGTGAACTTTTGTATTGGGAAAGTCATGCCCGGTGAACTTTTGTATTGGGAAAGTCATGACCGGTGAACTTTTGTACTAGGAAAGTCATGCCCGGTGAACTTTTGTATTGGGAAAGTCATGCCCGGTGAACTTTTGTACTGGGAAAGTCATGCCCGGTGAACCTTTGTATTGGGAAAGTCATGCCCGGTGAACTTTTGTACTGGGAAAGTCATGCCCGGTGAACTTTTGTATTGGGAAAGTCATGCCCGGTGAACTTTTGTACTGGGAAAGTCATGCCCGGTGAACTTTTGTACTGGGAAAGTCATGCCCGGTGAACTTTTGTATTGGGAAAGTCATGCCCGGTGAACTTTTGTACTGGGAAAGTCATGCCCGGTGAACTTTTGTATTGGGAAAGTCATGCCCGGTGAAGTTTTGTATTGGGAAAGTCATGCCCGGTGATCTTTTGTACTGGGAAAGTCATGCCCGGTGAACTTTTGTACTGGGAAAGTCATGCCCGGTGAACTTTTGTATTGGGAAAGTCATGCCCGGTGAACTTTTGTACTGGGAAAGTCATGCCCGGTGAACTTTTGTATTGGGAAATTCATGCCCGGTGAACTTTTGTACTGGGAAAGTCATGCCCGGTGAACTTTTGTATTGGGAAAGTCATGCCCGGTGAACTTTTGTATTGGGAAAGTCATGCCCGGTGAACTTTTGTACTGGGAAAGTCATGCCCGGTGAACTTTTGTATTGGGAAAGTCATGCCCGGTGAAGTTTTGTATTGGGAAAGTCATGCCCGGTGATCTTTTGTACTGGGAAAGTCATGCCCGGTGAACTTTTGTATGGGAAAAGTCATGCCCGGTGAACTTTTGTATTGGGAAAGTCATGCCCGGTCAACTTTTGTATTGGAAAGTCATGCCCGGTGATCTTTTGTACTGGGAAAGTCATGCCCGGTGAACTTTTGTATTGGGAAAGTCATGCCCGGTCAACTTTTGTATTGGGAAAGTCATGCCCGGTGAACTTTTGTACTGGGAAAGTCATGCCCGGTGAACTTTTGTATTGGGAAAGTCATGCCCGGTGAACTTTTGTATTGGGAAAGTCATGTCCGGTGAACTTTTGTATTGGGAAAGTCATGCCCGGTCAACTTTTGTACTGGGAAAGTCATGCCCGGTGATCTTTTGTGCTGGCAAAGTCATGCCCGGTGAACTTTTGTATGGGAAAAGTCATGCCCGGTGCACTTTTGTATTGGGAAAGTCATGCCCGGTGAACTTTTGTATTGGTAAAGTCATGCCCGGTGAACTTTTGTACTGAAAAAGTCATGCCCGGTGAACTTTTGTATTGGGAAAGTCATGCCCGGTGAACTTTTGTATTGGGAAAGTCATGCCCAGTGAACTTTTGTACTGGGAAAGTCATGCCCGGTGAACTTTTGTATTGGGAAAGTCATCTCCGGTGAACTTTAGTATTGGGAAAGTCATGCCCGGTGAACTTTTGTATTGGGAAAGTCATGCCCGGTGAACTTTTGTATTGGGAAAGTCATGCCCGGTGAACTTTTGTATTGGGAAAGTCATGCCCGGTGAACTTTTGTATTGGGAAAGTCATGCCCGGTGAACTTTTGTACTGGGAAAGTCATGCCCGGTGAACTTTTGTATTGGGAAATTCATACCCGGTGAACTTTTGTACTGGGAAAGTCATGCCCGGTGAACTTTTGTATGGGAAAAGTCATGCCCGGTGAACTTTTGTATTGGGAAAGTCATGCCCGGTGAACTTTTGTATTGGTAAAGTCATGCCCGGTGAACTTTTGTACTGAAAAAGTCATGCCCGGTGAACTTTTGTATTGGGAAAGTCATGCCCGGTGAACTTTTGTATTGGGAAAGTCATGCCCAGTGAACTTTTGTACTGGGAAAGTCATGCCCGGTGAACTTTTGTATTGGGAAAGTCATCTCCGGTGAACTTTAGTATTGGGAAAGTCATGCCCGGTGAACTTTTGTATTGGGAAAGTCATGCCCGGTGAACTTTTGTATTGGGAAAGTCATGCCCGATGAACTTTTGTATTGGGAAAGTCATGCCCGGTGAACTTTTGTATTGGGAAAGTCATGCCCGGTGAACTTTTGTATTGGGAAAGTCATGCCCGGTGAACTTTTGTATTGGGAAAGTCGTGCCCGGTGAACTTTTGTATTGGGAAAATCATGCCCGGTGAACTTTTGTATTGGGAAAGTCGTGCCCGGTGAACTTTTAAATTGGGAAAGTCATGCCCGGTGAAGTTTTGTGTTGGGAAAGTCATCTCCGGTGAACTTTTGTATTGGGAAAGTCATGCCCGGTGAACTTTTGTATTGGGAAAGTCGTGCCCGGTGAACTTTTGTATTGGGAAAGTCATGCCCGGTAAACTTTTGTATTGGGAAAGTCATGCCCGGTGAACTTTTGTATTGGGAAAGTCATGCCCGGTGAACTTTTGTATTGGGAAAGTCATGCCCGGTGAACTTTTGTATTGGGAAAGTCGTGCCCGGTGAACTTTTGTATTGGGAAAGTCATGCCCGGTGAACTTTTGTATTGGGAAAGTCATGCCCGGTGAACTTTTGTATTGGGAAAGTCATGCCCGGTGAACTTTTGTATTGGGAAAGTCGTGCCCGGTGAACTTTTGTATTGGGAAAGTCATGCCCGGTGAACTTTTGTATTGGGAGAGTCATGCCCGGTGAACTTTTGTATTGGGAAAGTCATGCCCGGTGAACTTTTGTATTGGGAAAGTCATCTCCGGTGAACTTTTGTATGGGAAAAGTCATCTCCGGTGAACTTTTGTATTGGGAAAGTCATGCCCGGTGAACTTTTGTATTGGGAAAGTCATGCCCGGTGAACTTTTGTATTGGGAAAGTCATGCCCGGTGAACTTTTGTATTGGGAAAGTCATGCCCGGTGAACTTTTGTATTGGGAAAGTCATGCCCGGTGAACTTTTGTATTGGGAAAGTCATGCCCGGTGAACTTTTGTATTGGGAAAGTCATGCCCGGTGAACTTTTGTATTGGGAAAGTCATGCCCGGTGAACTTTTGTATTGGGAAAGTCATGCCCGGTGAACTTTTGTATTGGGAAAGTCATGCCCGGTGAACTTTTGTATTGGGAAAGTCGTGCCCGGTGAACTTTTGTATTGGGAAAGTCATGCCCGGTGATATTTTGTATTGGGAAAGTCATGCCCGGTGAACTTTTGTATTGGAAAGTCATCTCCGGTGAACTTTTGGATGGGAAAAGTCATCTCCGGTGAACTTTTGTATTGGGAAAATCATGCCCGGTGAACTTTTGTATTGGGAAAGTCGTGCCCGGTGAACTTTTGTATTGGGAAAGTCATGCCCGGTGAACTTTTGTATTGGGAAAGTCATGCCCGGTGAACTTTTGTATTGGGAAAGTCATGCCCTGTGAACTTTTGTATTGGGAAAGTCGTGCCCGGTGAACTTTTGTATTGGAAAAGTCATGCCCGGTGAACTTTTGTATTGGGAAAGTCATGCCCGGTGAACTTTTGTATTGGGAAAGTCATCTCCGGTGAACTTTTGTATGGGAAAAGTCATGCCCGGTGAACTTTTGTATTGGGAAAGTCATGCCCGGTGAACTTTTGTATTGGGAAAGTCATGCCCGGTGAACTTTTGTATTGGGAAAGTCATGCCCGGTGAACTTTTGTATTGGGAAAGTCATGCCTGGTGAACTTTTGTATTGGGAAAGTCATGCCCGGTGAACTTTTGTATTGGGAAAGTCATGCCCGGTGAACTTTTGTATTGGGAAAGTCATGCCGCGTGAACTTTTGTATTGGGAAAGTCATGCCCGGTGAACTTTTGTATTGGGAAAGTCGTGCCCGGTGAACTTTTGTATTGGGAAAGTCGTGCCCGGTGAACTTTTGTATTGGGAAAGTCATGCCCGGTGAACTTTTGTATTGGGAAAGTCATCTCCGGTGAACTTTTGTATGGGAAAAGTCATCTCCGGTGAACTTTTGTATTGGGAAAGTCATGCCCGGTGAACTTTTGTATTGGGAAAGTCATGCCCGGTGAACTTTTGTATTGGGAAAGTCATGATCGGTGAACTTTTGTATTGGGAAAGTCATGCCCGGTGAACTTTTGTATTGGGAAAGTCATGCCCGGTGAACTTTTGTATTGGGAAAGTCATGCCCGGTGAACTTTTGTATTGGGAAAGTCATCTCCGGTGAACTTTTGTATTGGGAAAGTCATGCTCGGTGAACTTTTGTATTGGGAAAGTCATGCCCGGTGAACTTTTGTATTGGGAAAGTCGTGCCCGGTGAACTTTTGTATTGGGAAAGTCATGCCCGGTGAACTTTTGTATTGGGAAAGTCATGCCCGGTGAACTTTTGTATTGGGAAAGTCATGCCCGGTGAACTTTTGTATTGGGAAAGTCGTGCCCGGTGAACTTTTGTATTGGGAAAGTCATGCCCGGTGAACTTTTGTATTGGGAAAGTCATGCCCGGTGAACTTTTGTATTGGGAAATTCGTGCCCGGTGAACTTTTGTATTGGGAAAGTCATGCCCGGTGAACTTTTGTATTGGGAAAGTCATGCCCGGTGAACTTTTGTACTGGGAAAGTCATGCCGCGTGAACTTTTGTATTGGGAAAGTCATGCCCGGTGAACTTTTGTATTGGGAAAGTCGTGCCCGGTGAACTTTTGTATTGGGAAAGTCATGCCCGGTGAACTTTTGTATTGGGAAAGTCATACCCGGTGAACTTTTGTATTGGGAAAGTCATCTCCGGTGAACTTTTGTATGGGAAAAGTCATCTCCGGTGAACTTTTGTATTGGAAAAGTCATGCCCGGTGAACTTTTGTATTGGGAAAGTCATGCCCGGTGAACTTTTGTATTGGGAAAGTCATGCCCGGTGAACTTTTGTATTGGGAAAGTCATGCCCGGTGAACTTTTGTATTGGGAAAGTCATGCCCGGTGAACTTTTGTATTGGAAAAGTCATGCCCGGTGAACTTTTGTATTGGGAAAGTCATGCCCGGTGAACTTTTGTATTGGGAAAGTCATCTCCGGTGAACTTTTGTATTGGGAAAGTCATGCCCGGTGAACTTTTGTATTGGGAAGTCATGCCAGGTGAACTTGGGAAAGTCATGCCCGTTGAACTTTTGTATTGGGAAAGTCATGCCCGGTGAGCTTTTGTATTGGGAAAGTCATGCCCGGTGAACTTTTGTATTGGGAAAGTCATCTCCGGTGAACTTTTGTATTGGGAAAGTCATGCCCGGTGAACTTTTGTATTGGGAAAGTCATGCCCGGTGAACTTTTGTATTGGGAAAGTCGTGCCCGGTGAACTTTTGTATTGGGAAAGTCATGCCCGGTGAACTTTTGTATTGGGAAAGTCATGCCTGGTGAACTTTTGTATTGGGAAAGTCATGCCCGGTGAACTTTTGTATTGGGAAAGTCATCTCCGGTGAACTTTTGTATTGGGAAAGTCATGCCCGGTGAACTTTTGTATTGGGAAAGTCGTGCCCGGTGAACTTTTGTATTGGGAAAGTCATGCCCGGTCAACTTTTGTATTGGGAAAGTCATGCCCGGTGAACTTTGGTATTGGGAAAGTCATGCCCGGTGAACTTTTGTATTGGGAAAGTCATCTCCGGTGAACTTTTGTATTGGGAAAGTCACGCCCGGTGAACTTTTGTATTGGGAAAGTCATGCCCGGTGAAATTTTGTATTGGGAAAGTCATCTCCGGTGAACTTTTGTATTGGGAAAGTCATGCCCGGTGAACTTTTGTATTGGGAAAGTCATGTCCGGTGAACTTTTGTATTGGGAAAGTCGTGCCCGGTGAACTTTTGTATTGGGAAAGTCATGCCCGGTGAACTTTTGTATTGGGAAAGTCATGCCCGGTGAACTTTTGTATTGGGAAAATCATGCCCGGTGAACTTTTGTATTGGGAAAGTCGTGCCCGGTGAACTTTTGTATTGGGAAAGTCATGCCCGGTCAACTTTTGTATTGGGAAAGTCATATCCGGTGAACTTTTGTATTGGGAAAGTCATGCCCGGTGAACTTTTGTATTGGGAAAGTCATGCCCGGTGAACTTTTGTATTGAGAAAGTCATGCCCGGTGAACTTTTGTATTGGGAAAGTCATGCCCGGTGAACTTTTGTACTGGGAAAGTCATGCCCGGTGAACTTTTGTATTGGGAAAGTCATGCCCGGTGAACTTTTGTATTGGGAAAGTCATGCCCGGTGAACTTTTGTATTGGGAAAGTCATGCCCGGTCAACTTTTGTATTGGGAAAGTCATGCCTGGTGAACTTTTGTATTGGGAAAGTCATGCCCGGTGGTCTTTTGTACTGGGAAAGTCATGCCCGGTGAACTTTTGTATTAGGAAAGTCATGCCCGGTCAACTTTTGTATTGGGAAAGTCATGCCCGGTGAACTTTTGTATTGGGAAAGTCATGCCCGGTGAACTTTTGTATTGGGAAAGTCATGCCCGGTGAACTTTTGTATTGGGAAAGTCATGCCCGGTGAAATTTTGTATTGGGAAAGTCATGCCCGGTGAACTTTTGTATTGGGAAAGTCATGCCCGGTGAACTTTTGTATTGGGAAAGTCATGCCCGGTGAACTTTTGTATTGGGAAAGTCATGCCCGGTCAACTTTTGTATTGGGAAAGTCATGCCCGGTGAACTTTTGTACTGGGAAAGTCATGCCCGGTCAACTTTTGTATTGGGAAAGTCATGCCCGGTGAACTTTTGTATTGGGAAAGTCATGCCCGGTCAACTTTTGTATTGGGAAAGTCATGCCCGGTGAACTTTTGTATTGGGAAAGTCATGCCCGGTGATCTTTTGTACTGGGAAAGTCATGCCCGGTGATCTTTTGTACTGGGAAAGTCATGCCCGGTGAACTTTTGTATTGGGAAAGTCATGCCCGGTGAACTTTTGTATTGGGAAAGTCATGCCCGGTGAACTTTTGTATTGGGAAAGTCATGCCCGGTCAACTTTTGTATTGGGAAAGTCATGCCCGGTCAACTTTTGTATTGGGAAAGTCATGCCCGGTGATCTTTTGTACTGGGAAAGTCATGCCCGGTGAACTTTTGTATGGGAAAAGTCATGCCCGGTGAACTTTTGTATTGGGAAAGTCATGCCCGGTCAACTTTTGTATTGGGAAAGTCATGCCCGGTGAACTTTTGTATGGGAAAAGTCATGCCCGGTGAACTTTTGTATTGGGAAAGTCATGCCCATTGAACTTTTGTATTGGGAAAGTCATGCCCGGTGATCTTTTGTACTGGGAAAGTCATGCCCGGTCAACTTTTGTATGGGAAAAGTCATGCCCGGTGAACTTTTGTATTGGGAAAGTCATGCCCGGTGAACTTTTGTATTGGGAAAGTCATGCCCGGTGAACTTTTGTACTGGGAAAGTCATGCCCGGTGAACTTTTGTATTGGGAAAGTCATGCCCGGTGATCTTTTGTACTGGGAAAGTCATGCCCGGTGAACTTTTGTATGGGAAAAGTCATGCGCGGTGATTTTTTGTATGGGAAAAGTCATGCCCGGTGATCTTTTGTACTGGGAAAGTCATGCCCGGTGAACTTTTGTATGGGAAAAGTCATGCCCGGTGAACTTTTGTATTGGGAAATTCATGCCCGGTGAACTTTTGAATAAGAAAAGTCATGCCCGGTGAACTTTTGTATGGGAAAAGTCATGCCCGGTGAACTTTTGTACTGGGAAAGTTATGCCCGGTGAACTTTTGTATTGGGAAAGTCATGCCCGGTGAACTTTTGTATTGGGAAAGTCATGCCCGGTGAACTTTTGTATTGGGAAAGTCATGCCCGGTGAACTTTTGTATTGGGAAAGTCATGCCCGGTCAACTTTTGTATTGGGAAAGTCATGCCCGGTGAACTTTTGTATTGGGAAAGTCATGCCCGGTCAACTTTTGTATTGGGAAAGTCATGCCCGGTCAACTTTTGTATTGGGAAAGTCATGCCCGGTCAACTTTTGTATGGGAAAAGTCATGCCCGGTCAACTTTTGTATTGGGAAAGTCATGCCCGGTGAACTTTTGTATTGGGAAAGTCATGCCCGGTGAACTTTTGTACTGGGAAAGTCATGCCCGGTGAACTTTTGTATTGGAAAAGTCATGTCCGGTGATCTTTTGTGTTGGGAAAGTCATGCCCGGTCAACTTTTGTATTGGGAAAGTCATGCCCTTGTATTGGGAAAGTCATGCCCGGTGAACTTTTGTATTGGGAAAGTCATGCCCGGTGAACTTTTGTATGGGAAAAGTCATGCCCGGTGAACTTTTGTATTGGGAAAGTCATGCCCGGTGAACTTTTGTATGGGAAAAGTCATGTCCGGTGAACTTTTGTATGGGAAAAGTCATGCCCGGTGAACTTTTGTATTGGGAAAGTCATGCCCGGTCAACTTTTGTATTGGGAAAGTCATGCCCGGTCAACTTTTGTATTGGGAAAGTCATGCCCGGTGATCTTTTGTACTGGGATAGTCATGCCCGGTGAACTTTTGTACTGGGAAAGTCATGCCCGGTGAACTTTTGTATTGGGAAAGTCATGCCCGGTGATCTTTTGTACTGGGAAAGTCATGCCCGGTCAACTTTTGTATTGGGAAAGTCATGCCCGGTGAACTTTTGTATTGGGAAAGTCATGCCCGGTGAACTTTTGTATTGGGAAAGTCATGCCCGGTCAACTTTTGTATTGGGAAAGTCATGCCCGGTCAACTTTTGTATGGGAAAAGTCATGCCCGGTGAACTTTTGTATGGGAAAAGTCATGCCCGGTCAACTTTTGTATTGGGAAAGTCATGCCCGGTAATTTTTTGTACTGGGAAAGTCATGCCCGGTGAACTTTTGTACCGGGAAAGTCATGCCCGGTGAACTTTTGTATTG